>NC_056733.1:1000892983-1000995483 GCF_019279795.1 Protopterus annectens | reverse complement strand
GACAGTGTGAGTAGTGTTGTTCAATGCAATGTATAGCACCAGTGTTACAGGGTTTGTGTGCACATGCTAGTTTAACATGGAATGCAGTCTGTCTGCATAGCTCTCAACTGTGGGCCTATCCACATGATGGCCAGAGGTTTGCTGTTATGTTTTGTCTGTCTACCACACAAGTCTTGTGCCAGATATATTACTGGCATTGTGTGTGTTGAGTGCTATCAGTACATGGCTACATCCATTTGTGTTTCTGACTTCATATTCCGGACTAAGGGTATGTTGCAGACTATCCTGTAACACCAGCAACTTTCTCAGTGTATAACAACACTATTTCACATATAGCCCTTTGTTGTGGCCTCTGGCCTCCACCTATATACCATGCTTTGTCCATATGACATGCAGTAAGGGGTTGTTATGTAGTGGCCTGTGATTATGTCATGCTGCCGTTCCTGCCATTATCCCAGTGCTGTTGTGGCCCCCACACATATTGTGGGGTAGGGTCCATATATATTTGGGCTTCAGCTGCACAAAACGTGTGCCCTTCTGCAGTCCAGAGGTCAGTGTATGTAATAGTATTATATGCCCCTGTAAGTCAGTCTATGGGTGAGGGGTAGCACCATATATAACTTAGGCTGTTACAACATGTGAGGGATATCGGTAGTAAGTCACCTTAAGGTATATGGCTGTACATTACCATACATTTCACCTTGGGAACATTGGTGGCCTAGTCCTTACTATAATACAGACTGTTCTGTTTGTTAGTGTGATTGTGATGTTTTCGGTTAAGCATTATGTAACAGATAAATCCTCATTGTGGCAACTTAATTCTTTGCCCCCTAGGGGTTGAGAACAGAGTGTAGATTGAGGCTAATGAACTATACATCTGCATTACCTACTGTTGATTGATTGTTATCCTCTGGCCCAGTCATTCTTTACTGTTGTACTACTTGAAGGCCATGGCCTGGACAGCAACATATGTTATGTTTTCAGATTATTGTATAAAATTATCTGCTTGAGAGTTGCATTATTCATTTAGTATGTATATCAAAGTCTTAGCTATATGACATGGCATATACAACTGTAATAGTACACAAATAAACATTTCTTATGTATGCAAACGTGTGTGTGGTGTCATATACTTTGACTTCTCTGTGGGTATATGTTTCAGGCAACAATTGTTTTTTGTATGAGTGAATCATACACTGTCCATTTGAAAAGGTGGCAACTGTAGGAATACTGTCTGTTCAATATGCTGTGCTCCCTCTACATATGTATCTTCCTATACATATCTATGTGTGTGTATGTGTATCTACATATATATATATATATATATATATATATATATATATATATATACATGTATCTGCATATATATGTGTGTGTGTGTATATGTATCTTTGGAATGTTTATTGCTTTCACATTGTACATTCCCTATACCATCCTGACATCATACAGGTGGGATGGATTACTGTTAATATGTTGTGACCATGTTGTGTAGGGTCCTGGGTATGGGACTTGCAACAGTTGGTATTGTGTTGCAGGGCAGATCTGTTTGGCTGTGGAGAGAGGGTGATATCAAAACTTACAAGAGGTATTTAGCTTGGGCCCCTCACCCCCATTAATGGTGCTTTTGGTCATATATGTATTCATTATGTCTTCTTTTATATCTATAGATATATATATATGTATACACACACACACACACACACACATATATATATATATATATGTATCTGCTTACATATATATATATATATATATATATATATATATATATATATATATATATATATATATATACATGTATTTATATATTGCTATATATATGTATCTATCTATCTATATATATATATATATATATATATATATATATATATATATATATATATATATACACACATATACATGTAAACATATCTATAGATGCATATGTGTATATATATATATATATATATATATATATATATATATATATATGCATATCTATATATATATATATATATATATATATATATATATATACACACACACACACACACACACACACACACACACACACACACACACACACACACACACACACACACAGACATCTACATGTATAAATACATTTCCTGTACTGTTGATTGACTGCGTTGGATGATATGTTTGTGAAAACATCAGGGTTATGTATATATGACATGGCTTAGTGGTAAATCGCTGTGGTGTGCAGGGTCCTGGGTTCAAGACTTGCAAAGGCTGTTTATTTTGTTGCTGGGCACAACAAGAACCTTTGGATACAGAGTGATTAAGGCACTTTTAAGCAGTTGTAAGTGGGTTTGCGTGAAGGTAAGCACCACTAACTTCTGGTTACAGTTTCTTATATCTCAGTTAGCTTCTAAATTGCTTAACCTGTGTAGGCATTGCTTATCCCTGTGCAAAGAAGCTTAAACCCGCTTACTGCTGCTTAAAAGTGTTTACTCCTGCTTACCCCCATGCTAATTTCTTTTAAAGAAATGAAAAAGGGTTGATAGGAAAGTGGTGAAAAAGGGGCACAAAGAGGGAAAAACAGTAGGGAAAATAGCTAGGGATGTGCAGGACGGGTGTAGGAAGGTCCATAACTGCCTATTAATTCTACAGCAGCAGCTGTGCATATGCACTGATTTGGAGGTAATTGTGGACACTCATACCCCTGACAGAGGGGTGAGGACAACAAGAATATATTGTGAAGCCAATTAGACCAGATTACATGTGTGCAGTGGACACGTGTGTGAAATGGACAGCTACGTATGGGGCGAGACTTTTATTTGGGAACAGATTGCCCTTTTTTTTAAGGTGAGAGTGGGATGTTGGGGAGGGATAGTAGGTATATTTGGGGATATAGGTTGGGTAGGATAACAGACAAGACAGACAAGACAGCATAGAGGGGTAGTATATGACACATGGGGGTAAACGCATTGGATGGGGAGGGGTGTTTGGAAGTCAGAAGCCCATGAACCCCCTAGTGGAAACAGTGGTTCTGAGGTCCCCACCCATGGGCAGTCACCACTGCACCTTCATGGCCCCAAAGGTGGCTATGCTGGGGGCTGAGTAGGAAGGGCTGGCTGACCCTCTAGCTGTGCCATGCAGCCCTCAAGTTGGCGTAGCAGATCTCCAAACTCCCTGCAGAGCTCGCTATGCATCAGACCCCAGATCTGACAATGGGTGACAGTATCCTGTCCTCTCCCGGGGGCAGGTGAGCCCCATCCCCTGAGGTGGTTCCACCTGAAGGTGGTGCAGGACCAGCAGACGAGGAGGCCCCAGGGTGGGCCCCAGATGTGCTGGTGCCCCGTGCCATGGGCAGATGAAGTGGGAGAGGTGGGTTCGCTGGGACCGTCCTTCCCAAACGTGCTATGGTGTTTCAATTTTACAACATATGTGGGTTAGTAATAGTCAACACATTCCAGGATTAGGTATAACAGCATGCATAGATATTCTCATTAACCCAAAACACCAGATATGGAACAACAGTTGCATAGCAAACAGAACACATGCATATATGGAACCATACTGACCATTACAACAACATGCAGGTACATTGATGGCAGTATGCCACCAATGTGGGGGTATTTCAACATGGCACATGCATAAAAACAAATTTCAATATTTATCAAACAATAGGACATATGTCCCAGCAGTAGATTTAATTGTACACATACCCAATGAGCTGTGTATTTAGATTATTGTTGCAGATATGGTGGGGGGGGGGGATGTCAATTAACAACTTGTATATCCCTGTAGTTCTCATTACTTTCCTAGTCAGTGCTGTGATCTGTACCTTACATGTATTATTACACTACCATATGGCCTTAGTTTGGACAGTGGTATGGATGTCGACAACTAAATACATGAACTGTGTTTTACCTGCAGTATACACCTCTTACCTGGTATACCTGTGGAGCTATTGTTTGTTAACACTACCTGACTGTTTCTATGCATATTCCCAGATTCCAGGTTGATGTTATGTACATACCTCTCCATCTCTTATTGCATACACTCTGGGCATGTCTCGACAACATGCAGGGGAAACCGGGACATATTTTGACTATTGCCCTCATAAACCTTTGGTGAGTTGTACAATGACAGGTTTGTTTTCATAGACATTTTCCAAATATTTACAGGCCTGACAGTCAGTTATTTGACATTAAATGCTGCCTACATGTCAGAAATTAGCACGCTGATATGCCAGACGGACAGGGTAACAGGCAGTAGATATGGGCCAATTCCCTGGACATTCCAGACAGATCTGTACAGTCGAGGGGTTTGATTCTGCATACAGTTTACTACCACTCCCAGGATTTGAACCATGGCTGTGTGTGCTAAAATAACACAGTGTACATCACAGCTGGGTGTGCTATATAGATATTTGCTGTGTATCTTTTCTCTGAATTCTTTCTATAAGTCTTCCTTGGTTTTACAATCTGACCTTGTAATTCCAGCACTCTTATACAGGGTTTCCTAGACAGTTTTATTATGTAGCACTGTGTGGATGACAGTGATGAGTAATACCTTATTAGTCAGAGATACTGCTACACTAACACTGCCATACATTAGCAGACTAAACAGTACCAGTCCAAAATTTTAATCTTTTATTTCTAGGCACAGTTTTCATATCTGACAGACCTGTGGGGGAAATGTTTCTTAACATTACCTGAATGTTGTCACATATATTATCAGATTCCACATTATTATTTTGCACATACGTCTCACTCTGTTACTGTGCACACTCTGGTCATAGCTTCACAACATGGGGATGGAGTTGGGACATACTTTGCTTATTACTCTCATAACACTTTGGTGAGTTGCTAGTGTGACAGGTTTGTTCTTATGGATATATTCCCGACAGTTATGATGTGTGACAATCAGTTGTATATCATTATTTGCTGCCTAAACTTCTGGGATCATCCCACTGATTTGCCAGAGGGACAGGGTGACAGGCAAGGGACTTACACCAATTATTTGGACTTTCTGACAATATCTGTACAGTTGTGGGGTATGATTCTGCATACAGCTTACTACCATTCCCAGTAACCATGGCTGTTTGTGCTAAAAATACAATACTTCACATCACAGTTGAGTGCACTATTTGGATTATGTTCGCTTTCTTTTCACTGTTTTCTGTCTAAGTCTCTCTCAGTTGTACAATATGATCCCTTATGATTACAACAGTCATATACAGACATTCCTACACATTTTATTTATGTAGCACAGTGTTGGTAACAATGCTTAATAAAACAGTACTATTAAGAGATTACAACACTACATCACCATATGATACCAGAGTAAACACAAGCAGTCCAGCAGTTAGACCTTTATTGCCAGGCTGTTAACCTTTTATTTACATACAACCTATATGAGACTCTTCCTGCCATATTGTCTGGTTTATTCAGTACATGCCTTGCATAATACAGATTTTATACTGGAAATTAACTTTCTACTGCTTTTAGATTCATTTTTTTATGACAGTACATGCAAGAGTATTATTAACCTGCCTCGCAACGCAACCTCTGTAATCTACAGGCATAGGCTTCCCAGTTCACAACCCACTTGTCTGCCACTGTCAAAGACATAAGGGGACATCACCCATCTGCCTAGCCTCTTGGATCCATTGATCCAAGAGCTCCCTCTTTCTCCACTTCAGGTCGGCATAGTGATGCCTGACCTGCTCACCAGTTCGAGGTATGCCAGTGGCACTGGTGAGGTCATGGGCGAGAGGGTCCCAGGCTTCCGCTTTATATTGGGAACCCTGGAACTGGCCCTGCAGCAGTCTCTGGTCATGGTCTTTAACAAGGAGTCCTGCCATGACTTTGGACTCCTGGATGCCCCAGCGCTTTGTCCAGAAGTGCACTCCTTCTCTCACACCGGTCATAGTGCCTACAGGAGGAAGCTGCAACCAGTTATGATATGTATTCCTGCCTGTGGAGTTTAAATAGAGCCAATTCCCACACTTTGCTGTGAATGGATGATTTTGAAAATGCTAAGCTATTGGCAAACCTGCTTCCTAAGGTTGGCATTGGATGATCATGGATACCAGGAATAATGAGATTGGGTACCTACAGACATTGGACCCTACCCAGTGTGGCTTTCATAGGGCAGATCCTGCCCCTTAAACATGTCTGACTCATGTGAAATGCGCACCAAGGCCATTGATGTGGGGAATGTGGATCACACAGCCTATCTGGACCTTGCTAAACCCGTCCATACAATACCCTAGTTTGTCAGTACAGATAAGCTCACCAGCCTAACTATAAACCCCTATCCAAGTAGATGGGTTGCATACCAGCTCAAGGACAGAACTGACCTGGTCAGACATGCTGCAGCCATGTCAGACTGCAAACCAGGTACAACTGGCATCCCACAAGGCATGGTCCTGGGACCTCTCTTGTATGCTATATATGTCACATAGGTACAGGCCAACATGGAAGGACTCTGTCTGAACAGGTTCACAGAAGACTACAAACTGCCCACCATATCGGACCCTCCAGCTGACACAAGCATCGTACAAAAGGCACACATAGAAACAGACAAGTGGTGCCACAGCCATGTCAACAAGCTAAATGCAGAATAGTGTATAGTCATCCCCTGGGGAAACACAGTACATGGCCAGAAATTACCACATAGGTGTTAACCCAGTAAGTACATCAGGAGCAATAAGAGACCTGGGGACACAAGGTGATAAATATCCTGCATGTGACAACCATGTGTCTGTAGTGGTTACAGAAACATACCATATACCCACCTAATCATGAAGGTAAGCACAGCTAGGTTAGGGTAGGTCAATGTGCCTCTCCAGTCATCCATCAGCAGCCTCACAATTGTGTACAATGGCCCTTGAGGGATGTACCTTAGCAGACACCTGCATCAACTGGAAAGACCCCACAAATACACCACCAGGAGGATCGCAGAGCTGTAACAGATGCCATGTGTCACCTGATTAAACAAACTGCAGCTCCACACAGTGCCATACCGCCTGGCTGGTGGTGATCTGAGCCTGATGTATAAAGCCATGACCAAGCTGGTATCAATGGACATTTGGCACCATGTAAAATCTGAATGCTGGTGACCTATGCAGATGACAGGCCTGAACCCCAGCACAGACATAAACAGGACATGCTGTACCGATTGGTCCATAACCCAGAAGCTCACTCCACTCACGACTAAACTCCCAGTACGGGTTATCCAGGGAGTCCCTCATTGACTGTCATCCAGAGGAATCATGATGACTGGATGGGAGATGGTAGGTGTACCCTGGATATCACCTGTATGTCACGGTTAGAGCAACACCAAAGATCATTTGAAGTCCTGAAACAGAGAATTGCTAGTCCACCAACTCTGAGATATTATGATGTTCATAAGCCAGTTATACTTTCCTGTGATGCTTCAAAATTTGGTCTTGGTGCAGTCATTCTACAAGAGGACCAACCTGTTGCCTATGCATCAAGAACTCTTACCCAAACTGAGATGCAGTACATCCAGATCGAGAAAGAGCTTTTGGCAATTGTGTTTGCATGCTTAAAGTTCCATGATTATGTTTATGGTAGACCTTGCCAGATCAAAACAGAACACCAACCTCTAGTCACTATCTTGAGAAAACCTCTGCATTCAGCTGCAGATTGACTGCAATGTATGATGCTGAGATTGCAAAAATATCATTTCAATCTTGTCCACAAGAAAGGCAAACCTCTTTATCTTGCTGATACGTTATCCATATTGCCCAGAAATACCACAGAACAGCATGAGAATGAGAACCTTGATTTTGAAGTCATGAAAGTGAGAAATTTTTATTCTACACATCTTGATGAGCTGAAAGATCATACAGCCACAGATCCAGTTTTACAAAGGCTCAACCACTTTATTAATCGAGGATGGCCTTCAAAGCAATTGAGTTTACCTCAAGATGTGTAACCTTATTTTCCATATAGAGATGAGATTTTGTCTGACAAAGGTATCATTCTGAAAGGTCCAAAAATAATTGGTCCAAATTCCTTGCAACCAGAGTACATTACTATCTTCCATCATGGTCACCCAGGAGTCAATTCTACCAAAATAAGGGCGAGAGGTCTAGTATTTTGACCTTCTATGTCACATAGACTGTAATCTTGTTCTGTGTGTAATAGTACAAAGCCACATCAACAAAAGGAACCACTTTAGCTAAACCAGATTCATAAACTACCTTAGTCGACAGTAGCCAACGACATTTTTGAATGCAATGGTCAACATTATTTGGTGTTAGTAGACTCTTACTCTAACTGGTTCGAGATTCACCTGCATCCAGTACCGTCATTACTAAGATGAAACATCATTTTACACTACCTGGTAGCCTGCACACTTATCTCTGACAAAGGCATGCAGTTTACAAGCCAACAGTTTAAAAGATTTGCTCAAGAATGGGACTTTACTTGTGTCATGAGTAGCCCTGAGTATCTGCAGTCAAATGGTTTGGCATAAATGTGCAGTTCAAAGTGCAAATCAATTACTAGAGAAGTCAAAATGAGATAATAGTGATGTTTTCCTGAATCTCTTGAATCTCAGAAATGTTTCTCATGATAAACATCTTGGTTCACCTCTTCAGAGACTTCTGTCGAGACAAACCAGAACCACATTACCAATTAGTAGTCAATTGATGGTTCTATGTGTCAAGAACAACAGGTCAGTGAAAGCCAATCTGTTGAAGAAGCCTCTAACCCAGAAGTCCTACTATGACAAAACCAGCAAACTGCTCAATCCATTAAGAAAAGGAGTGCTAATGATGCAAACGTCCAAAGGTTATGATCGGATTGGTGCCATGAAGAATATTTGTCCAGAGCTGAGATCATACATTGTGGAATCACAAGAAGCAGACTTTAGGCAGAATCAGAAGCATTTAATACTGTTGTCTGAGCCTATACCACAACACATAGCCTGTGAGAATGACTATCTCAGAGTGTGTTGTCCAGTGTTCCAATTCCAGAGGAAGTTCCAAAGGACATTCCTGTTCCTGTGATGAATCCAGAAGTTCCTGATATGACTTGTGTACCACAGACTGTCCCTGTTGCTAAATTTGGTCCAAACTGTTATGTTATGAGATATGGTCGCATCTTTAAACTCTGTAGCAGATATGAAGTGTCTGTCCTAGACATGAACACTGTGTTTTGTTTCCAATGTATATAGTAATGCATGATATTTTTTTACAAAGGGTAATCTTTTTAAGAGGCAGAATGTAGGTCAATGTGTGTGTATATACCTTTAAGAAGCTATCCAAGGGCTTGCACAAATGTATAAATACTGAACATGTGCAAGCTTGACTACCAGTTTGTAGTTAGCTGTTGAGATGTAAGCATGGATGTATGTAAGATCTGTCTGTTAGCCATTTTAATGATGCTGGTATCCATCATTATGTGTTTCTATGTATTAAAGCATCTAAAAGATGTCCTTTAATCAACTCATCCCTTAAATCACCAAATCTGCATGTTTTAGCTTTGTTCCTCGGGTCAATTATATATGCTACAAAAGTTTCTCCAGGCTTTTGATCCATTGTATAAATTAAATACCTTTCCATTGTAATATTTGTCTGGGGGTTACACATTTCTATAAATTTACATTTTAAGCACTCAGGATCCTCCATTGACTCAGCCTGTATATAACAATATGATGGTTCCCCCCTCTCCAGTACAGATAGCAGGTGCAGACACAAATGAACCCTCCCTTTCTATGGCTTCTGACTCAGCTAAATTAAGCAGAATAAATGGCTTTGTAAGATCATCTTTATCAGAACTGCAGCCTGTATGAAAATGTTGTACTTTTGCTCAAACACTCTCCAGTTCTCAGCAATATCACTGTCAAACACAAGTGCACTGGGTTTCTGAAATCCATCTGCCATGCCCACAATGTATGCACAAACACACTGAAAAATATGGCCCTTGTAATTATGTAGAAACAAACTGTTCTGTGAGCTTGTAATAACATTCAAATGCACAATAAACTCTTTGAAATACTGTACTTTGTGAAATATGCTCTGTAATGGCTATATTTTGTGTAATATGCCCTGTAATGGCTGTACTTTTGCAAAATAGCTTTAATGCGACACTACAAAAACATGTGTATACACATCTGATAACTCAGGTACCTTTGCTTAATACGAAAAATACATATTTTATGCGATTCAGACTTTATTTCAAACATTTTCTGTAGTAATTCAAATATTTTTATCAATATCATACATCTCATTTTAAGCAAATAACATTTAGAAAGTTCTTTATGCCTCATTTTATATTTTGTGAAAAAGAAATAGTGTGGAACAAGTTTTAATACCTAAAATTTGTTTCTGACCTGTTTTGCAAAGTATGTTCATTTTAGGGATGATTCACTCTTGTATATTAGTTGTGTCTCTCGGTCTTGCTTCTGGATCCCATTCTGACACCATCCCCGGGATTCAGTAAGGTTCCATGCAAAAATAGCTTATTCCTGCATGGAAGTGAACATTTAGGAGCAGCACAGCAGTGCGCCATGCATAGTAATGAAGGCGCACTGCCTCAGCTCCTAAACGGACACGGAGCATGGACAAGTGCAGGGGGCGTGTCTGAGAGCAGAGCTCTCACAATATACATGCCCCTGCAGTCAAGAACTGCCATGTGGAAATTACAGTGAGCGAGACTGCTCATAGGGGGTTGCATACCCCCAACAGCATAGATCAATGCAGAATGTCCAGATATGTGGCACATACGTCTGGCCTGTCCCTCATTTACCATGCCAAATCACTGGAATGATCTCATCTGAAATAATGGCAAACATATGAGTGTCAGACATCAAATCCATCAGAAAATGTACATAAAAACAAATCTTGGTACCCTAGCAACAACCCCCCAAGTTTATAAGAGCAGTATTTAAAATATAATAATATAAGCACTTTTTTTATCAAACAGATTAATTTAACCATAGGTGCGTGGGTTTGCCCATTGCTTAGCTACGCATACTGTAGCTTAAATGGCACAAGAAGATAGGTTCATAGGTTCATAGGTTGGTACTAGGCTATCGGCCGTAAGGCCTATGCAAGCCTAGCCATAAAAATTCCCTGAAATTTTTTTCCCACAATATTTACTTCTCTGGGCCCCTGTCTAGCAGGGTGACTAACATGATCCCCGGGGTGAATTTCCTATCTCCCATCCAATCATCAAGGTTTCTTTTGAAGAGAGCCAATGAGGCACTCTGCTTGACATGTATGTGCAATCTATTCCAGAGTATGGGGAGTCTCTGGGTCAGGAACCTATCCCTCCAGCATGTTTTGTTCATTGTGATGATCAGGTTTAGATCCCTGGAGCGTGTGGCTCTGAGGGATTGGGATTTCTTTAAGTGGAGCCTGTCCAACAGCTCAGGGTTTGACATGGCCTTGTATATTAAGCAGAGATCGCCTTTGAGTAGATGATATGCCACAGAGTATAGCTGGAGTTTTTTTAGATGGTCAGCATATGGCATCTGCTTTAGGCCTGTAATTCTTTTAGTGAGGTATTTCTGTGGCCTTTCCAGCTGTTGCAGATGTTTTGTGAGGTACATACCAAATGGGGCATTATACTCTATAGTGGGTCTAATGAGGGATGAGTACAGTAGGACAATGACCTCCTTTTTTCTGGACGAAAAGCCCCTAGTGATGAGGTGTGCCACATAGAAGGATTTCCTGACTGTTGTGGCGATGTGGTTATCGAAAGTGAGACCACTGTCCACTTGTGTCCCTAAGTCTCTCATCACACTTTCGATGTTTAGTGTCCTGCCACCTATGTGGTAGTTCATGGGTACATGTTTTTTTTCTGAAGGGGATAACTATACACTTCTTGGCATTAAGCTTGAGCCCATGGCTCTGACACCAGGCATCTGTTTCTGTAAGGCCCTTTTGCAGAATATTGACATCATTTGGGGATTCAATAATGGCTCCCAGTTTGCAGTCATCTGCAAACTTTGTTAGCCAGAGTCCCTTAGTGTTGGCCTGTACTTCAGAGAAGTAATGCCAAACAAGAGTGATCCCAGGACTGAACCCTGAGGTACTCCACTTGTCACTTGTCTAGAGCTGGATTTGGAGTCAGCTACTTTTACAGTCTGGGTTCTGTCAGTAAGAAAGTTGGCAACCCATCGAGTGATGTAGGGATTTATGCCCAGCTTAGTAAGTTTATCTATGATTCCAGAATGGGGGATGGTGTTGAAGGACTTGGCGAGGTCCAGATAGGCTGTGTGGACCGCCTTACCCTCATCCACAGCTCTGGAGACTGATTTGAAGAAGTCAATCAGATTCAGGAGACAAGATCACAAACCCAAACTGGGTGGGGTCCAGTGTTTGAAGGTTGCCAATGTCTTTGTTTATAAGTTCCATGATAATGCATTCCATGCCCTTGCAGATCAGGCTTGTCAGACTGATGGGATGATAGTTCCTGGGATCCAAGGTGGATCCTCCCTTGTGGAGCGAGATAACTGTAGCTGTGCGCCACTCAGTGGGCACAAAGCCTGAGGTGAGGCTATGATTAAACATGACACTTAGGTGGGGTGCCAGTTCATTTTGTAGTTCATGTAGTACACAGCCTGGGATGTCATCTGGTCCCATGGATGTTGTATTCTTAGCTTTGGAGAGTGCTGTTTCTACCTGTGTGGCTGTGATTATCAGAATTTGGCAATCTTTTGGTATTGAGATGGGCCCTTTAGGGGGTGAGAGGGGGGTGAAGTTGGCACTAAATCGATCTGCCAGGATATTGGTAATATCCTTGGGATCAGTATATATGGGTTAGCAATTTAATGCCATTCTGTTGTAGCTCAGAGCAGATCTGAGCATTGCCATTTAGATTCTTGATATAGCTATAAAATGCCTTGTGGTTGTCTTTGGAATCTTTGGCAATTTTATTTGCGTAACTAGCTTTTGAGGATTTTATGAGGGATCTCAGCTTCTTACTGAGGCTGGTGAGGGATTTTTTTTCATCCTGGGATTTTCCTCTTTTGTGCAACAGTTTCTTCCTTCTGTTGTATAGTTTGTTTATAGCAGGGGACCACCAGATTGGCTTCCTTTTTTTGGAGAAGAGCATCTTGGTTCTATTTGGGATGGCACGATTCGTGCACAAATGGATGTGCTCGTACAGTGCCTTAGTGTATCAAGATACATGCAAAGGAAGCAGTACTGCAATAGTGTAGTGGTTAGAGCATGTGCCTTGCAAGCAATCATTCTCGGTTTGATTCTCATTCCAGTAAATTCCATTTTCCATGTCAAATCACTTTATGAACAATATTTTTTGTTGTATAACCTACTAAATAACATATATTTATGAACTGGAGTACTGCATTAAATGCAGATGTGAGGTGTCATTGTAATAATGTTGTAAAATCCACAGATAAACACAAGTGCCCCATACAGTATATGTACACATGAATCAGAGATACAAATCAAAGGTATAATGTGTAATGAATGATAAATCCATAGATTGTCCAAATTCTCCACCTTCCCAAGGAGCATGTTACATTTCTGTCTAAATTAGTGCAGAGGTAAGCAGGAGTAAGCACTATTAAGCAGTAGTAAGCGGGAGTAAGCATATTTAAGCAGCAGTAAGCAGGTTTAAGCCTGTTTGCATGGGGGTAAGCAATGTGCACACAGGTTAAGCAATATTGAAGCTAACCCTCTTTAAGTATATTTAACCAGAAGTTAGCATTGCTTACCGTCTCACAAACCTGCTTACAATTGCTTAAAAGTGCCTTAATCACTCTGTATCCAACAGCCACTGTTCTGCCCAGCAACAAAATAAACAGCCCTTGCAGGTCTGGAACCCAGAACCCTGCACACTATAGTCACAGTAGCTAAACAGTAAGCCATCACAGCAGTACATAAGATTGAGGTATCACCAAACAGATCCTCACTATAGGAAAATCAAACTTAACATGTGAAAGGAATCTATATACAGATTTATGTTGTATAACCTACTACATAACATAAATATATGAACTGGACTACTGCATTAAGTCCAGATGTGAGGTGTCATTGTAATAAAGTGTTGAAATCCCCTAATAAACATAAAGACCCCATAAAGTGCACATACACATGAATCATGGATACCAAACACATATATAGCATGTAATGAATAATCAATCAATGCCAAACAGCAAATAGTGTGCAAATTAAAAATTAAGCTACGCTAAGCATTGCACAGCCCTGCTTACTAGGTGTAAGCAATGTGTAGGCCAGCTAAATCAGTTTGCCCATTGGTATACCCAAGCATGGTATGAGGTATGACCTGGCAGTGATGGGGTGCACCTGGGAGCCTTGTACCAAGAGTCTGTTACTGCACGGATATTGCTGTTCCCCATGCTAAGGACAGTTTCCACTGCATGCATCTTGAGGTTTACACTGCTGGTGTTGAGTAGCATTACTATTAGTGTCCTATCCCGTGTGATACCTGTGTAGGTGGCTATGTAATGTCAGCCTTACATACAAAGGCACTATGTGTGTAGCAACAGCCTCTGCCAATATACAACGGCCCATGGGTGACAGGTGCAAGCTGTCCCTAGCAAAGCAGTGGCTTGTCCAGCATGTAATCCCACGCTGACAGGCATTGGATCCCCTTTGAACAAAACAATACAATGACATTCATACTGTAACTGCATCAGGCATGCTGGGATATACCCACAATGATATCATTACACTGTACTGTTGTCAACATTATACTATTACTACACTTCCATGTAGTCACCCTGTGCATCAGCACCATCTTAACCTGTTCCTGCACCGATGTTACAGATTGCAGGAGGTGGCACAGTTTCATCATATGCACAGGGTGTGTACTTGGTATGCCTGAGTCTGCCACTGATACAACCAATTGACATGTCTGTGTGTGTGTGTTGGTGAGGGACAGCAGTACAAGATGGGGCAATGTTGATGCAGTGTGTGCGTGTATGCGGTAGCCCTAGGTGTTATCAATTTGCATGTGTGTATGCATGCACACAGTCCCACCTCATGGCTGCCATATACAGGTGTTTGTGGACAGCCACAGACTGTACCTGCCAGGTCATACAGATCACTGTCTCTGGCCACGGACATGGTACCTGTGCCTGGCAGGGTGCTACGGACCATATCAGGTACTAAGCCAGACTGGGTACTGTCATCAGAAGCAGGTGGTTGGTGACTGGGACCGCCAGCTAAACTTGGAATATTCAGGAACTACTCTAAGGCTAACCTCCTGCTATTACGTTAGAATCTGGACAGTTTCCTATGTGTAAACTTATGCATGTTGGTGATAGGAATGTTACTGCTACATTAATATACATTTCATTTTTATTCATACACATTCATATCTGGCTCTGTTCAGCTACAACATCCTGCTACATTTGCTTTATATAGCTCTAGACAACTGTGGATGTTTGGTATTTCATACAACCATACTATCTGCATATTGCAAACTTACAGCAACATATCCAACTTGTGGGACACACATTCCAGCTTCAGTACTTTATTCCACACATTTTGCTGTTTGGTTGTGCCTGTCACATTCATTTAATTCTGTACTGACTGCAGTATACTTTATTCAGGAGTTATTACAACTTTATTGGTGGATTCATACCTCTTTCTCACACTCTCACTTGTTTTATTTTTACAATTCAGGGTGGTACTTAATTCTAGGCTTTATTGACATGTTTTACTTGGTTAAAACAATCCTTTCCAACAGTCTCACTTGTGTCATGTTTCAGACTTTAAACAGGGATATATTTCACACGTGTTTTACTCAGCTTGTGTAGCTGTAATTTTCAGCCTGCTGCAAGTTATGTACTATTATATTACAGGTGGAACATCTTTATTTCAGACTTGTTTCATTTTTATTTTTGGATTACAGGCTGCATCACACTTATGTAATCACACAGTACTAGCAGAATCTCTCTTACACTGTTACTTGCACTTTATATTAATAGGTGACTACACTGCACTCTTTTGCAAGCTGTCATACTTATATTTTTTAACAGTTACAGGGAGAGAATTACTAACCTGCCTGGTGGCGCAACCGCACAAGCCTATCGGCATAGGCTCGACAATTCGTGGAACGGACACCTGCAGCTGTAATATAAATGAAGTAATATTGGAATACACATCTCCATATTATCAGCTAGGTTAACTTTCTACATAAATAATTACATGTAACTTACTTAGTAGTGGGGCGTTGGGCATTTGCCGGGCCTCCTGGATCCAATGGTTCAGTTGGTCCTGCTTCCGTCTCTTCAGGTCCACATGGTGGTGCCGGACCTGTTCACCAGTCCTTGGTATTCCTGTGGCACTGGTAAGATCATGTGCCAACCGGTCCCACGCCTCAGCCTTGTATGCTCCCCACAGGACCTGGCCCTGCATGAGTTGGGCCTCATGATCGTGGACGAGGAGCCAAACCATATATTTGGACTCCTCAACGCCCCAGTGCTCGGAAGGAACTACCCTTTCCTACACCTGCCATCCTGACTGCAAATCAGTTCCACAATCAGTTATGCTGTGTATTCCCACTTATGGGGCTTAAATATGCCGTTTTTCCCACACTTATCTGTGATTGGCCATTTTGGAAATGTATCAGCTTCACAAAACCTGCTTTGTCATGCTTCTCTTTCCATTCATTCCTATATATATGCTATTACTGCATTTCTAAGGGCAATTGTCATGGCTTAGTGGTTCAGTACTTTGACTATGGTGCATGGTATCCTGAGTTCGAGCCTGGCCATTGCTTTTTATATTTTATGACTGTCTACACAGTCTAGGAGGTGTGTCTGTGTAAAGGCAGTTTTGATACCGCTTGCTCAACGTTGCTCGCTGGTTAGCTTGTTGGCACGGTGCGCAGCTCCGCGAAAAAAGGGTTACGCTGGTTTACGTGTCATTTGGCTGTCAGCAAGAACATTACACTCAGCTCAGCTACGGGCACACAGTTTCAGCATGTTAACATGCTGCTCAACCCCGGGCACTCATTTTACACCTGTTAAACCACTGCTCACCTACGGGCAGATATACTCAGCTTGTTAGAGTGTAGCTCAGCTATAGGCACTTCTGACATTTTTTTTTTTTTATTATCACACATTTCTTCAAAATACATGGCCTATTTCATTACATTTAACATAAAATATAATTTTATATATGTACATATATGTCAGGGAATTGTTTCGTGCTTATTTCATTAAAAATAAAAATTGATGTTGTGGGGGCTCGAACCATGACTGCCTCGTCTTAAGCCAACGTCTCTACTGCTACGCTATTGCTTCTTGGCATACTTTGCATATTTAGATTTTATATGCTTTTCCACTGACTGCTAACTGTGGCTAAGCGACGGGCACACTCGCGCAAACGAGTGAAATCATGGGTAAACATCTTTAAAACTTATAAAAAAAAATATAGCATGTTCATTTTTACATTTTATGTTTATAGTCTGTGGGGGCATGTGTTGTGTTGTGTTTATTGACATTTACGCGGACTCTGTCATATGGGTTTACTTTCGGGACTGTTATTCTTCTGGGGGCGTGTCCGTTTGCAGGACTCGCCCTACGGACACACCCCCTACTTTCTTACACGGACCGTGTTAGCCTTGGGTGTGAGTCAGCATGCCCACATGAATATGCATGGCATGCTGACGTCACACCGTTTAACTGCAGCCTCCGTGTAAGACTTGTAACTCTTACACGGAGGCTTCGTGAATCCTGCCCATAGTTTTTATATATATATATAGATATATATATATATATATATATATATATATATATATATATATATATATATATCTATATATATGTATGTATGTATCTATATATATATATATATATATATATATATATATATATACATCAATCTATTAATCTATTAACATAGTTTATACATATATATATTTATATATACATCTATCTATTAACATAGTTTATACACACACATATATATATATATATATATATATATATATATATATATATATATATATACACATCAATCTATCTATTAACATAGTTTATACACACACACACACACACACACATATATATATATATATATATATATATATATCTATATATATATATATATATATACATCAACCTATCTATAACATACTTTAAACATACACACACACACACATATATATATATTTATACATCAATCTATCTATTAACATACTTTATACATATATATATATATATATATATATATATACATCAATCTATTAACATACTTTATACATATATATATATATATATATATATATATATATATATATATATATATATTTATTTATTTATATATACATCAATCTATTTATTAACATACTTTATACACATATATATATATATATATTTATATGTACATCAATCTATCTATTAACATACATTATTCACACATATATATATATATATATATATATATATATATATATATATTTATATTTATACATCAATCTATCTATTAACATATATATATATATATATATATTTATTTATTTATATACATCAATCTATTAACATACTTTATATATATATATATATATATATATATATATATATATATATATATATATTTATACATCAATCTATTAACATTCTTTATATATGTATATCTATATATATATATATATATATATATATATATATATATATATTTATATATACATCAATCTATTAACATACTTTATACATATATATATATATCTATATATATATATATATATATATATATACACATCAGTCTATTAACATACTTTATACATATATATATATATATATATATATATATATATATATATATATATATACATCAATCTGTCTATTAACATACTTTATACATATATATATATATATATATATATATATATATATATATATATATATATATATATATATTTATATATACATCAATCTATCTATTAACATAGGGCAGGATTCACGAAGGCTTGCACGGAGTGTAAGAGACGTGTAACACTCCATGCAAGCCTCGCGATCCAGGAACAGCCCTAAACTCCATGTAAGAGACCAGCTAAAACGTCTCTTACACGGACTGGGTGTGGACATGCTAAATACCTCACTTGCAGCCGAAAGGTATGCAAATGAGGTATATTAGCGATCCACGAAGCAGAAACCAGCCTGTGTAAGAGACATTTTAGCTGCAGAAATGTACTCAGTTGACAACTGAGTATGTTTCTGCAAAAATCACAACGGAGCCATGTCAGCTCCAAATAAAGGGTGCATGTGTGTCAGGCAGCATGCCAATGGCCAAATATGTGGCCATTGGCAAGATAACCCGATGCAAAAATAATAAAAATATAATGTTTAAACGCAGCGCAGCCCCGCGCAAATGGGCTGCGCTGTATAAAACATAAAAATGAAGGTTATAAACCCACAAATGTGGGTTTTATGCAATACATGGAATGACAATGCAGGGACTAGCAGACCAAAAACAACATGGCCACCGTTTAGTGGTTGCTAAGGGGGGAAGCTGAGTCTAAGACATGTAACTAAGCATTAGTAGGCAATCTGATGTAAATGAATTCTCGATAATATTGAGAAATTCTGTTGTGTCTTTAATTCTAGCTCTTACACCCTTAAGTAGGGGTTTCAAATATTTAGTAAAAAACATGGAAATAGGTTCCGTGAGTGAACCATGACCTGATACAATAGGTCTCCCCGGGGGAGTATGAAGACTCTTGTGCACCTTGGGAAGAAGATAGAGAAAATGTACTATAGGTTCATCCACCATAAGATGGTGTAGAGTTTGATCATCTATGACACCCTGAGTATGAAATTATTGAAGAAATTCATCAATCTCAGCCTTAAATTTAGAACTCGGGTCCATGAACAAAGGGGAATAGAACCTTGCATCATGGAGTTGTCTCATACCTTCCTTGACATAATCAGCCCAATCCATAACTACTATGGAGACCCCCTTGTCTGCTTGTGTTATCACCAGATCCCTCCTATTCTTTAATTGGAGCAGCGCCTCTCTTTCTTGTTGATCTAAATTATCTTTCAAAAAATAAAATCCACATTTATTAGCAAAATTAAGTTCCCGAAGCACACATTTTTGAAAAATATCCACATATTTGTTCATAGGTGGAGTAAATTCAGATGCACGGAATCTAAATGGGCATTCTTCTAAACTGTTTTGTTGTCCTTGACCACCAAAAAAGACTCTAAGATTTAATAATCTACAAAAAGTATGTAAATCCTGCACAAAATCATATTCAGACACGTTAAAAGTTGGAATATAATTCAAACCTTTATTGAGAAGCTCATATTCATACTCTTTAAAACAGTGGTGGCTATATCTATGACATTGTTGGTTTCACTTTGGGTTCTAACAATTGCAGCATTGTTTCCAAATTGTCCCCTATGTTTATGTTTCCTACCCCCCCTGTTTTCTACCAACCCTAAAGGGTTTTTCTGGACATACTGTTCGGACTGATCAGTCATACTCCGTTTAGAGGCCAGTGACATTTGGAGAACCTCATTTTCATTATCAGTACAAGAGGAAAAATCTTCACTCAACCCATCTCCCTTAGATTTTTTTAAGGATGGATTTCCTTTTCCTTTTAGATCTAACTGCCTGAGCATTATTTTTCTGAAATTTAACATTCTTAGAATACTGAAAGGGATTACCCGCTTTATAACCTGATAAATCCCTATTGAATTTGTTGATCTTGCCCAATTTAAGCTCATTCTCAACAACCAACAGATCAGTACTCAATTTCTTCAAACAATCTTTATATTCTGACTTATCTTCCCATTTTTAGCATCCTGGCACATTATGGAAACTTCCAAATTCAACATCTCAATCCTTCTTCCATAAAAGACATGGAGTGCCCTAACAAATTCCATGGTTGAGTTTTGTACTTTTGCCCAACCCTCCAATAATACAGCATCTGGTTGACCCACAAGAGGTTTCAACCTGATTTGTAAACCTCTGGGCGTAATGCCTTTGTCCATATAAGCTGAAAACAGTTTACTATGCCACACACAGGCCCGTAAGCCCTTCATTTTCTTAAAAATATTGTCAAAAAAAGCCTGACAATCATCCTGTGTATTTCCAATGATGTCACCATCCCCCTTGTTAGTTACAGTGGATGTAAACACATCAATGTCATTTTTGTCATAAGACAACCCTTTAAGGATGGTAATAAGATCCATGTTGGTCCTTAGAATAATATTTTAAATGTGCAGGTGTTCATAGGTGTGTACCAGTCTATTGTCCATGGAGAGATGGGAAGTGTAGGGGATGTGTGTACAGTGGTATCATGCCACCTGCCATGTGCCAGCAGGTCATCTACAACATACACCACTGTGGTGACCCTCAGGGTGAGAGTTACATGCATCAGCCAATCGTCTGGGTGCCTCCTGCAGAGGGCCGGTGAGGTGCTCCAGTTGACATGTATGCAACATGTATTACATAACAAGGTTTGTGTCTGTCCTGAAGACCTGAACCCAAGCATATTCTGTTGACTGTGGTAGTGTAGTTGAGGTATCTGTGGCATGTGGTGCATACAAGGTGTTGAGTCCTATCTGTGCCACTTATAACAAACCTGGGCAGACATGTCAGTGTCAGTCAAGCATAGATTGCCTGTACTTATCTAAGATGGATAACCAACATATGCACATCTGTACAGGGACTGACAGACATCAGCTCGCCAACTAGCTATGCAGTAGGATGAATGTGCTGACAGATAGACATCTGACACCGATAGGTATGCCATTACTACATGATGGCAGCCCTCACTGAGATGTGCTATACAGGCAGTAGTCTACAGTTATTTTCCACATGTAAGATCATTATACAGTAGGAAATATTTAATGCGACACAACTCACACACCAGGAACATGACAGTGAGGACTCAGAGTTCATCTACACATGCAGGGGTGTTTGTTTCCAGTACTACAATTAGCAATCTACTCTTGCTTGGGAAAGCTCTGTCAACAGTAGTAATGTAATGATACACTACATGACAGTGTGACTGCATATAACCTGGGATACTACCCTTGCATGTAATACATTCACATGGATAAGAGTGTTGTACAAGCCATATATACTCAAGTGTCCAAGACAGGAGACTCACACCCTTTGTTACTTTAATGACAGCACATAGACGCATGTTATGTACATGGCATTACATACACTTATTACAGATGTCATTACCCTACTATGTTATCAGACTGGAATGTGAGCACTGGTTACCAGGACTGAGCCATGCTTAGCAGGTGTCAGCATTGTTGTAATATAACAGTTAAGCACATTTGCACACTGGTAAGCGACGCCTACACGGTGTAAGTGCCCGTATGTTTAACTGTACCTTAGCACCGCTTAGCTTCACGCAAACTCACACAAACCCACTTAAAGCTGCTCAACACTGCCTTACCCACTCTGTATCCAGCAGTCCTTGTTCTTCCCGGCAACAAAATAACCAGCCTTTGCAGATCTTGAACCCAGGACCCTGTGCACTATAGTCACAACAGTTAACCACTACACCATGACAGCTGTGAAGACAGTTGTTGTTTTTCCAATATAACTGTCAGTAAACATATTGAATAGTAATGAACAATTGCTGTGACTTCTATAATTGTGTAGTACTTGTTAGTGATATTACTGTTGCATCACATATGTTGTTATATCTAAATATACACATATCAGATACATACGGTGTGATACTTCTGGGAAGGTATACACAACAGTAATGTTTACACATGACAAGGATATGGCTATATACATATACATATGTAGATATATGTCTACATGTACATATATATTCATATATATGTATTTATATACATCTGTATAGTGCATCATATATATGGCCATATATAGCTCTCTCTGTATACACATACACACACACACACACACACACACACACACACACACACACATACACACACACACACACACACACACATATATATATATATCTATATATATATATATATATATATATATATATATATATATCATATGTACATCATATATACATCATATGTGGGACCACTGTTGCTGTACACTGCTCTTTGGGTACATATCCTGTGGTAAGACTAATAGTGCGCAGTAGTGCTATTTGGTGTTCCATACTTCTTACAGTACTTGTTGGACACAACCCAGGACACCATCTGGTACCATTGATGCTGTGTGGTGTGCTTTGTAGATGCTGGCTGTTACCTCAGCATCTGCAATGTCAGGGGGCCAGCACTCTGCTGGGATAGATATTTGGCAGTATGGTGCTGGTGGGGAGTTTGCAAAGAATCTGTGAGGTTGGATGTTGGCAATGTGTGTGGGTTTGGTGTATTGTTTGTGATATTTGAGTACTGCAGAGCATATCTGTGGATTATCACCATGGTTCCTACCATCAGGTAGGACAGCTGTGTGATAATCCTTTGTGTCCTGCACAATTTGTATCGTCATAGGTTCATGGGTTCATACTAGGCTATCTGCCCTGGCCATGTGTGAGCATGGACAGACTGTCTGTGAGTTTCAACACCCCTTGCAATGTGCATATTATGCCCATTTAGGGTTTACTTTACTAGATGTGACACAGGGATGGCCCCCAGTGTACACCTACTATCTCCCATGCACTTCACCAGATTTCTCTTGTTGAGTATGAGTGTGGAGCTCAGCCTATCATTGACTGGGATTCTGTTCCAGAGTGTAAGGAGCCTCTGGGTTATGGATCTGTCCCTCCAGCACATCCTATTTATCTATGTGTGGAGGTTCAGATATCTCACTGTGGTGTCTCTGCTGGATTTGAGGTTTCTGCAGTGGAGCATGTCCATTCATTCTGGATTGGGCATGGCCTTGTACATCAGGCATACATCACCTCTGACTGGGCAGTATGCTTGTGAATTGGGCTGTGGTTTCTTCAGCCAGGCAGCAGATGACAAATGTTTGGACCCTTTATCCTCTTGGTGAGGTACATTTGGGGTCTTTCTAACTGCTGCAGGTGTAAGGTAAGGTACATCTGAACTGGGGCATTGTTGTCACGTATGGGCCTGATAAGGGAAGAGTATGGGGGCACAGTGACCTCTCTTGATCTACATGTGCATCCTTTCATATTAAGGTGGGCAATATAGCAGGTCTTCCTGGCCACCTTGGCAATATGAGTGTCACATGACGGGTTACCGTCCACTTGTGTCCCTAGGTCCCTGATTACTTCTTCCATACATAATGGATTGCCACCTATGTCATACTTTGTGTGTGCCTTGTTTGGTATTTGTTGAGACATTCATACTCTGCAGTGTCTTCAGGAAGGCTGGCTGGGGTTCCTGGGTTTGTGAGTGTGGTCTGTAGCAGGCTGCAAACAGGGGATGCAGTTTGAGCCACTGTTACTTGCCTGTGGATAGTCCATGCTGCTTCTTGCTGTGGTACCAACCTGGGGGTGTGGTTATCCTTGACAATTACTGATAGTCACACTCCTATTGTAGTGTGTTCCATGTTTTGGAGCTGTAGAGCATGGTATGAGGCATAACCTGGTAGTATTAGGGTGCTCTTCTGGGCCTTGATCCAGGTTTCTGTTACATAACAGATATTACCGTTCTCCATGCTGTGATGGGTTTGGTCTGCATGCACCTTGCAGGTTAGACTTCTGGCGTTGGGTAGCATTACGTCCAGGTTGTTATCCCTTGTGCTACCTATGGTGGTGGGTTTGTGTTTCCAGCCTTACCTATTCGAGGCACATTGGGGGTGACAACAGCCTTTGCCAGTATCCACACAGCCAGGTGTGCTGGGTGCGTGCCATCCCTAGCATATGGGGCATCATGTCTTGCTCAGCATGTCATCCCAGGCTGTCAGCCATTTGTTCCCCCTTGCTAACAGCAATACTTCAGCCAATTATTGTACTTGATCTTGTTGTCTTCATAGTTTGGCATTATGCTTGGTGAGGGTGAGATGTTAGGCAGGGTCTTCATGTTTGCATATACTAGATGGTGCTACATTGCATAACACATGGCAATCATGCCTCAGGTGGTGCTGCAGGGCTGCCTCTGTCGGATGCACATACTACACTCCCTGTACATGTTTGAGAGCAGGTTGTGTCATGTTAGGCGTCCCTGTTACTATATGAGTGAGTCAGAGAGGGTTATCATTCCCAGGGTTCCTACTGAGCCAGTGTATATGCTATGCGTTGCCTCTTTGCCAAGGCCAGGGCATACTGGGCACACCTCCTTCTGCCTACTGGGGCAGGCTCAGGTTGTTCCTCCTCCGAGTCATGCTCTGCCTGTGATGGCCTTGGCAATGGTGGGGGGCTGTTTGTCCTGGCGCTATGCTGGTCCTGCTGCAGCTGTTTTCACAGAATCATATTATGTAGCATAGCACATACCATGACAATTTGGGTACATGTAGTTGGTGAGTACTGTAAGGCTCCACCAGATGTGTACAGGCACCATAACCATGACTTGAGCAGCCCAAACACACACTCTATTACATTTTGTGTTTGTGCTTGTGCCTCATTATGGCATTCTTGTTCAGGTGTGTGTGCGTTTCTGATGGGTGTCATCAGCCGCAGCTCCAGTGCATATCCAGCATCCCCCACTAGGTGACCATGTGGGATGTCCCTATTGGCAAATGTCTGGTACAGCTGCGTCAAATGCCAAATATGGGAATCATGGTAGCTCCCTGGGCAGCCAGCACACACATTCATTATTATGCCCTGGGCATCACACACGACCTGGCAGTTGATGGAGGGGAAGCCCTTGCGGTTAATGTAGGCCCTACCCCGCTCACTGGCTGGTGCTTTGATGCGTATGTGCGTGCAGTCTATTGCACCCACTACCTCAGGGTATTCCGCTATTTGATGGAAGAGACGCATATTGTTGGCCAATACCCCACGGGAATTGGGGAAATATACATGCTCACTGACATGTGCTGACATGGCATCCAGGAACTGGTGCAGTACTCTGGAGGCTGATGCCTGTGATATCCCCATCATATCACCAGTCGGTCTCTGGAAGGTACCTGTTGCTAGTATTCTTAGGCCAACACATACCTTGGTTTCCACTGGGATGGGTTCCCCTCTGTTGGTTCTGTGTGTGAGGCGTGGCCTGCACAGCTCAACAATTTGCTGCAGGAGGTCTCTGTCCACTCTATAGCGCTCCACTATCTCCAGCTCATGTAACCCCTGGTGGGTGACCCTGGGCCTGTACACTCTTCTCCGTCTCCTCACTGTGGGTTGTCTGGCAGCATTTGCATTGTCACCACCCTCAGCAAGTCTCCTTTCTCTCCTTATAACAGCTATGGCAGCCCCTAGCATGTTTGGTCTGAGTGCAGCTTTTTCAGTTTTCACTTCTAATAGCTTACTCCTGTCTTGCAGTGTCTCTTGAGAGAAACATACTGCAATGCTGTTTGCAGTGTTTTAAGTGCTGGGCTGGGCTAGTATTCTGCTGTGTAATTGCCTGCTTCTAATTGTTTTCACCTGCTAGCTCTACCAGTATTCCCTGCTAGCTTCCTACTATTTCTTCTGCTTCCTTTTTCCTCTCTGTTTCCTCAGAGGGGAGCAGCGCGCATACCAGCAGAAACATGTTCACAGTGGCTACCACGTGTGCACACATGCTTACACCGACTAGAATCTGCTTATTCAGGTTAAAACGCATGCACACCAGCGCAAACAGGTTTACAGATCTTTAAACAGGCACCTACATGCTTACTCTGCCTTACACGCGTGCACTCTGTCTTAATCGCGCCTCCCAGCATGCACACGCGCGCAAGCACGCACAGCAAGAAACTTTGGTGTTGGCCACAGTGCACACCTTCTATTTCTTGACTTTCCCATGCTTATCTGTTGACACTCCTCTTTCTATGCTGTGTGATTGCCATCTTTCACATACCACTTTGCTCCAATGAGCTTGATTTCTTCCTGACATTCCCCCCTGTGATGTCACCTATCTCCTACTCTGTTACTCCCCCTTATCTAACTCTTACACTACACGGAATGCGCTCATTTGCTATGTGACAGGGTGATTCACTATTCTACCACTCATTTACTTAGGATTGCCTACTAATGCTTAGTTACGTGTCTTACACTCAGCTTCCCCCCTTAGCAACCACTAAACGGTGGCCATGTTGTTTTTGGTCTGCTAGTCCCTGCATTGCAAATCCATGCATTGCATAAAACCCACATGTGTGGGTTTCAAACCTTTATTTTTATGTCTTATGTAGCGCAGCCCGTTTGCACGGGGCTGCACTGTGTTTAAACCTCGCCGATCGCCGAAAAAAAATTATTTTATTTCATGTTTGCATCGGGTTACCGTACCAATGGCCACATATTTGGCCATTGGCATGCTGCCTGCTACATATGCACACTTTATTTGGAGCTGTCATGGCTCCATTGTGTTATTTGCAGTAACGTACTCAGTTGTCAACTGAGTACATTTCTGCACCTAACACGACTCTTACACGGGCTGGTTTCAGCTTCATGGATTGCTAATCTACCTCATTTGCATGCCTTTCAGCTGCAAGTGAGGTAATTAGCATATCCATGCCCTGCCCGTGTAAGAGATGTTTTAGCTGGTCTCTTACACGGGATTTCGGGCTGTTCCTGGATCGCGATGGCTGCATGGAGTCTTACACGACTCTTAGACTCTGTGCAAGCCATCGTGAATCCTGCCCTATGTTAATAGATAGATTGATGTACATATAAATATATATCTATATATATATATATATATATATATATATATATATATATATATATATATATATATATATATATATATATATATATATATATATATATATATATATATATATATATATATATATATACACAAAGTATGTTAATAGATAGATTGATGTATATATAAATATATATATATATATATATATATATATATATATATATATATATATGTATAAACTATGTTAATAGATAGATTGATGTATATATAAATCTCTATATATGTATAAAGTATGTTATTAGATAGATTGATGTATAAATATATATATGTATAAAGTATGTTAATAGATAGATTGATGTATATATAAATATATATATATATATATATATATATATATATATATATATATATATATATATATATATATATATGTGTGTGTATAAAGTATGATAATAGATAGATTGATGTATATATAAATCTCTATATATGTATAAAGTATGTTAATAGATAGATTGATGTATAAATAAATATATATATATATATATATATATATATATATATATATATATATATATATATCTATATATATATATATATATATATATATATATATATATATATAAACTAAGTTAATAGATAGACGCTGCAAGGTTAGCATTTTGAAACTGGGGACCACCAAGGAGGTGTTCAGGCACCAAGTGCCCTCTTTTCTAGGTACAAGGAATAGCCTGGAGTGAAAATCTTTTCCTGTTTGATTCAGAGGGACAGGTTCTACTGCCCCCTGGGATATTAGTGTTTTTACCTGTTTTAATGCCTCTGCCCACTGGTTTGGAGGGTGGTCTGGGTACCCTCTTGGAATTGGGAGCTTGCTGAAGGAGAATCTGTATCCCTGAGAAATGATTTTTAATACCTATTGGTCCTTGGTTATAGAGACCCAATTGTTCCTGAAGAGGGTGAATCTTCCTCCCAGTTCTGGATGAGTGAAAGGAGGGCAGAGGGAGGAGGGAGAATCATTGTGAGTGCTTACCATAGAAGCTTGGCTTAGAACTCCCTGCCTTAGAAGAGGAAGTGGTCCATTGTTTGATTCTTTGCTGGGCCTGGGATAGGGGCCTGGATGTTCTGCCCCTGCGGGACTTGCTCTGGCCCTGTCTGCTGGATGCAGGGAAGGCCCACCAGTGCTTAGAGGGAAAGTTCCTGCTGAATCTGGGTTGTTGAACTTGAAAGAAATCTTTTACTGTTTGCATAGATTTTGCTTTGTCTGCCATCTTTTTAAGCACTTCTTCTGCGTATTCCCCAAACAGACATTCCTTATCTAGGGGTGCATCAATAAATTTAGACTTGACATAATCAGGAAAGGCTGTTCCTTCAGCCATGAATGTCTTCTAAAAACAGATCCTGTCACTTCTGCCCTGCTATAAGCTTCTAGGGCATCATATCCACATTGTAAAGAGTGCTTGGCCACTTGATCAGCAGAGTGAAGTAATTCTACCAGCTCTTTTGAGTTGTCACCATCAGGAGAGGTAGAAATCTTCTGTTTTAATTGATCCAAGGTGTGTTGTTGATATTTTAACATATGGAACTGACAATTGAGTGCTCTGATAGCTAAGGTTGCAGAGGTGTATACTTTCTTACCCCATCTGTCCAGAGCTCTGCAGTCTTTGTCAGAAGGAAGAGGATTCTTGGCAGAACTAGTCTTAGCTCCTTTGGATCTCTGTGTAATGACCTCAGTGTCTGCAGCAGGGTTCATGTACAGGTATTTGTGAGAATCTGGTACTCTGTAGTACCTGTGAGATTTAGCTGGAGCAGGAGGCAGGGCATGAGGGGCTAAACTGGATTCAAGGAAAACATCATCCACCACTTCTGTAATATGTGGGATGGCCAGGGATCTGTGCTGGGGCAGGCCCAGAAACTCTGTAAGTCATTTCTTTGACTGTGAGTAGTCCTGAGATTCCCATTGAAAATGTTCCCTGAGGGAGTGAAGGATTTCCCCGAAGGAGAGGTCCTCTGGAGGGCAGACAGAGGGGATGTATTCCTCTACATCTGAATCCTCATAAACAGTTAAGGGCTGTTGTTCCTCTTCAAAGGCAGAATAATCAGATTCCTCAGACTCTTGGTCTGTCATAATTTCTGGAGAAGGAAGCCTTTTCCTTTTTGGAGTGGGGGCTTGAGTACCTCGGATAAGGGAGATGAGACCCTCCACCATTTTAAGCATTTGTGCTTGGGGTGGGGGAGCAGTAGCAAGATGGTGGCTAGAAACAGATTTCCTAGGAGTGGCCTGGCTTCGAGGCCTGAGAGAGTCCGTCAGTCTCTGAGAAATGGTAGTCGAAAGAGAAGATGTCAGTTTTTGTCTAGAATCGGTAGTGCGAACAATCTCCTCGGAAGCCGGTGCCTGCGTTGTGGCTCCAGACCCAACCAAGGCAGAGACAGCCAAAGGCTCGCTAGACAAAGTGGATTTCTGCGACATACTGGACTCTGAAAGGGTCTTGGCAAAGGCCTGTGTAGAAAGCGAGTCAGGCATCAGGGGCTTCGAAAACACCTCACTGAATTCCAGAGAACTGACGGCTTGCTTAGCAGTAGTGTCATCAGAAGGCTTAGCCTTGTGTGGCCTGTCTCTATCTTTATGTTTTTTTGGAATGTCAGTAGATTGTTGGCTGATGGATGCTATATCGGAATTTGAAGGCAGAATATGAAACTAATTGTCTACAAAAAGAGCTCTACAGCAAATGGTTCTCGCATTAAAGAGGGCACAGAACCGGCAATGAGGGACATTGTGGTCTGAGCCTAAACAATGATGCAGTAAGAATGAAAGTCTGTGTGGGATTTGCTTTCCACAGGCAAGACAATTGTTAACTTTTTTGGACATCAGTTAGAGCAAGAAAAAAGGGTCCCCAACGGGGTACTAAGCTTTAGCCGTTTTATGCTGAATTTCGACTTCTGGTAGCGACTGAACGGTACTCATGCAAACTGCTTCTGCTATGGGCTCCATCCCAAGAAAGTCTGATGTAATGTTATCGGCTGCCTTGCTTTATAGTACTGATGACCTGATGTCACACTACAAGTGACAGCAACTGGCACACAAAAACATTGACTCTTGTATTCGGGCCGACCGAGGGCTACAACAGCAGGGATAATCCACAGGTGATGACTGCAACAGTGAAACACAAAGAACATCACCAGGTTCTACCTGTAATGAAAACTTGTAACCAGAATGCCTGGTATCTTTAATAGCTGTCATTTAATGTTGATTGGAATTCCTATTTTTCATTGGGACAGTCAGGTTTAAAGTAAAATTCCAGTGAAAAACATGTGTAATCTCGAGGATAAAAGCTTAAATAAAGGAAGTAAATGCAGAAACCTGTGTGTGTGTGTGTGTGTGTGTGTGTGTGTGTGTGTGTGTGTGTGTGTGTGTCTGTGTGTGTTTGGTGCCAAAAGTTTTTTCAAATGAAACTCTCACAAAAAGTTTTAAAAGACGGGCTATGGTTACTCAGATTACCAACCTCATGGGCACTCCTCTAAAAGGGATACATCCATGGGGCTGGTCTACTGACGAACATGGCCCAACATGCCCCTACATGTTTGTTATAAATACAGGCTGCTACAGTCACTTTTTTGTAAAACAGTGCTCATCTGCCTCTAATCAAGAATGATTTGAAAAAGAAGATAACAGCCCACTATGTTTACTTTTTCATGGAAATTTTACTTCAAACCTGACTGTTCTTATTAAAAAGCAGGAATTCCAATTAACATTAAACAATTGGTATTGCAGATACCAGCTCAACGAAGGAGTGTCTCCTACTAGCTCCAACTCGTCTGGGGCAAGTAGGTTATACCTACATTTCCTATGTTCTAGGCTCACCACTACTTACCTACACAGTTAGTCAGCACTTCAGCCTCACCTTTTCTGCAAGGGCCAGACATTATATTAGTAGTTTTAATTACACCCCACCTAGGAAGACTATTAATGCTGTTGTCAGAGATTACAAGGCTGGCACGAACAGCAGTTCTGCCAAGTGCTTGACCTCAACATTATTTTATTTATTTATCTTTTGCTGACTGGAGACATCCGTGGTGGTGCAGCGGTAGCATTGTTGCCTCACAGCAAGAGGTTCTCCCATTCGATTCTTGGCTGGAGTGCGGGGAGTGCCTTCTGTGTGGAGTCTGCATGTCCTCCCCGCAGTTGGGTGTGCATTCGAAAGACATGCGTAAATTGGCGTGCCTTCATTGAAGGTTGAATGTGGAGCTGGCACCTCGGCGTTCGCCAAGATCTACTGCCAATCATTAGCGGACCGGAGTTCCACTGTGGCGACCCCTAACTGGGAAAAGCCAAAAGACAACAACAGCATCTTTTGCTGACTGGGTTAAAATTAAAAGTCTTTGGGATAGAAAATGGCCTAACCTCACTAATGCTGATAAACCATGTCTTCCCTTAAGAATTAACAACTTTGGAAAGTTATAAATTCCTGGCTTCCCTAAAAAGTAAGATGAACTGACCATGATGAATACTTTTTCAGCATCTAATAAGACTACTACCCAACCCTTGCTACCTTTGTCATAGGCTTCTATTACTTGGGCAGTTCTCAAAATGATATGCTTCCCAAAACAAAGTCTATTTGATCAGCAATGATGGGAGATAGTATGTAAGATTTAAGCCTTGTAGCCCAGCAGTCTATATTCATTTTGTAGTCTGTGATTAATAAATTATTAATGATAAATAATCACTCGGTCAACAACCATCTCAATAAGGCTTCTGATGGACCGGGCCCATCTTGATGATGATGTCACCAATGGATGTCTGGAGTACCGCCTCTCCTGTAATATGGGTGAATGTAATCTTGGACTCACCAGCTCCGGTGAGAATCTAGATTCAGGTGAGGAAGATCGGATCCAAGCAACTGGCGGATCTGAGTCTTAGGTGTTGGATCAGAAGCATCTGTCAGATCCAGAGATCTTTCTCAAATCTTTTTTTTTCTCCAGAACTCTCCTCTTCTCTTTCTCTAGTCTTTTATTTCAACTCCACCCTCTCTTTATCTTTCTTTGTCTCCATTCTACTGCCTGGGGGAAGCTGAAGCTGAGGTTGGTCTTGGAGTACTAGACGTAGGTTGTGTGGTTGAATACCCTGCCTGGGGGGAAAGCAAGCTTTTTAGTTTAAGTTTTTCCTTCTGACTTTGAATAGCCTTATACCTGAAGGAAGCACAAATATCACAATTTGCTTCTAGATGTGCATAGTCTAAACCATAGACACCTAAACAGTTTGGGTCTTGCAATGGAATTTTGTGCCCACAGGCCATGCACTTAAACCTTTGGAGTTTTCTGACATCAAAAAAAAAATCACTTTACAACATTAAGTACAATTATGAAAAAAAATTGAACGGATATCCAAAACTAGTTTCCTAAAACTTTTCTACATATCTATTGTTACAGAAAAAAATAAACAATTGCAACTATTTTAATTCTAACAACACTTATGATCCTAATACTAATGGTAAGAAACAATTAACTATCAAAGGTAAACCTATACCCAATACTTATAAATTTTTAACACTAAAACTAAAGGGTTAAGGAGGTGACCAAAAACTAGCGCTAACTTTGAAAGAGACTTTCAGTTACCATGAGGATATAGAGTTCTCAGAACACATGCTTGGAAAGTTCAAGTGGCAAATGAGATCTGAGGTAATTAAGTGGAGTGAAGGGAATTATGGGTAGGGGAGAAGTCAGAGTCGTGGATCCACAGCTTTAAAAAAGGTACTGAGGTTGGATCCGATTGGAGCCAACAACCTCAAAGGTTGAATTGGCTGAAAATAGACAACATTGCATACATTATTAATTATCATAAATTGGAGTTTTCATGGGTATATATATTTGGAATTAAAATATATTAATTGCGTAATAGTTTCAGTTTGTGATATGTCTTGATCATAATCAGACCATATTTTGAAATATAATGTGATTTAAATTTATATGCTAAAATAAGTTTGTAAGCTTTTGAGATGTTTTCCTTTTTAGAACTTGAACAGGTTTTCAGAAAATAAAATATCCATGTTTACATTATCATTAGGTTTGTATTTAGATATAAAAATGTCTCAGATTTGTTGATGAATAGCCATATAAACTTTATGAAAATTAATTTTCCCTAATTTATTTCAAAGACTGGGAATTAGCTATTATTAAATCCCAAATTGTTTTGTTTTGTTTTTTTGAAAGTGGAAAGTTTGATAAGTCAGGTATTTTGTTGTTAAATGTTAAGTTAGAATTTTTGTGAATTGGTTGCACATGTTTATAGATATTAAGTAAGTTTAAATATTAAATTTTGAAATATTGACGTTAAACTAATTTTAAAATTATTTACGTTATATTTTGAGTTCAGAACTGTCTAAGAAAAGAAAAGCAAGATAATTAAAACTGCAATTTATAATATTATATTTATTCCAAATTTTTAGGATACCAATCATTTTTTGTAAAATGAGACTGGATGATTCTTTTCAGTCTGAATTAACTCAGATGTTTTAATCTTTTTACAAAAAGCATATAATACTTATTTAGTTGTACAGGATTTTCTAGTCCTGATAAATATGGCTGGTTTATCAGTTCAGAAGCTGCACTGACATGAGCTGGGGTTGTGATACCCACTGCCATTTTAGACGATTTCAGGAAATGAATTTATAGTGAAATGTATCCATAGATGTATACAGGGTACAATTATGCATTAAGAATGTGATAATGGACTACACAAATTAGGAGTGTTTCAACATCCACAGTATGGCTGGACAGCCATTGTATGCCAGGCATGTGTGGCTGCTGAAGGTTCAAGGATAGTAACTGCAATATCAAATGCCAAAAAAAAAATACAAATGTGCAAACAGGGGAGTATGTATGAGCACTAAGACTGTAGTATCTTTGAGGATTCCTTCTACTCTGAGGTACAGAAATATCAGAGCTAGAATATATAAGAAGCAAGAGGGTAGTATTCTATCCCCCATAAAAATAGCAGGCAAGCATGTTCCACTGGAAAGCATTAGCTCTGCAGTACAAACAATGTGGTACTTCCTAGATGTGGTAAACAGTGTCAAGAAAAGAGAACAGGCTAGTTGTACAAGATCCATGACTCCAGAACTGTTCCTAAAATGAATATTGCACTCAGATTTAATCAAATGATGTGCAGGGCAGTGATTCAGACTATTATGCAAATCATCTTGTAGATGGTGAGCGAGATGCATGATTTATAGAATAGTGTACAACAACAGCACAATGACAAAATGTCTAGGGACAGGGAACACACAGTGCTGCTGATGTGACTGCTGGCAAAATATTGCCTTGATAGGTGTCTCCATAATACATGCTGCAGACACCATCAGGCCTGCCTACACAGACCATTACATCTATGGCTACTGGAGGATCAGGATGTGAGGTGGTCAGCCACAGATCAGACTAAATCAGACTACAAAGATAAGTGACACAACATCACTGTCACCTGTGGGCACACAGCCTGTCACCCACAGTAATGGGAGTTATCCAGATTGTGGTCAAAGGTGCCCATCCATCTCAACACCTGTGATGCCTTATCAGGCTGCACAAATGTGGTTCCATAATTCTACCCCTTCCCTTTTGCCAGTGGCTACAGATCCTGCTAGCCCCAGTCATGGGCATTGTCCAGATCACTGGCAATAGTTCCTATCAGGAACAACAGAGTGAAATGCCCCATCAGGGTAGATATCCATGGTCCCATACTTCTGCCCCTTTCATGCAATAGCCTATATCAAGCTCTAACACAAATCATCTGAGTGGACAGTGCCAACATTCACATTCTGACAGCTCCTCCCCACAAGAGGAGGATGTGATTATTGACTCCCGCACAATGTCCTACAGTATGTGCCTATCATTTCACCTGTATATCCATAATCATAGCTTCATAGGTATTTACTAGACTAATGACTACCAAGGCCTTTATAAGCCTAGCTGTGCAACTCAACCCAACCTGTGTCCCTATCTATGATGACCATTTCTTAGGAAGTTTCTAGAAGAATTTTCTTAGGAAGTTTCTAGAAGTTACCTGGGTGGGGTATGTTAGTTTGGTCATTGCTGTTTGCCTCTGTCTATTGCAAACATGGGCCATACCCGGGGTGAATTTCTGATTTCCCCATCCATTGGTCAAGGTTATGCTTAAACAGGGTTAGGGATGGACCCTGCTTCACATGGACGGGAATCCTCTGACACACATATCTGTCTTGCCAATATGTCTTATTTATGTCAGAAGCAAAAAATAGTGGTTCTGATGCTGTTCATTTCATGGGTGTGCAAAAGATCCATCAGAGCTGGATCCAAGGATGCCTTGCATGTTGGGCAAAGACTGTCTTTCAGTAACCTGTAGGAGACCCAGTACAGAGATATGACCAATAAATGTGGACAGTCTGGCACACTCTGGTCAGTCCAGAGGTATACACAGATCCCTTTAGTGTGAGACATGTGGACCAAGCCTGACCATGCGAATGTTAACAGCTATGTACATGGGTATATCACGTAAATACTGGACTACATATGCCCACACAGTTTATGCATTCATACATTCCTGTCTGTCCTTACACATAATAACCAGTGGTGCAGAGGTCACATGGCCACATACTACCCACTAGTTAATGACATATATCTGTACAACATCCCATTGCTTTTTCAGAAATACATGATAGTTATGGTGGCCCAGCAGCAGTACATCTGGCAAATATCTGGACATAACATCACAATGGGTAATTACACTAAGCTGCTAGGCATGTAACAAAGAACTGTGCAAGCTACAGGCAGACTGCCACAACACTGGCCTACATTTCTTATGTGGGAATACACATGTACCTGCAAATATAGCAGGCTCTACAGGCATGTCACAGCACTGAGTAACATCTGTGTGAAAGTGCATACCGACAACCAATGTGAACACAGCCACAGCCACATATGGTAAGAAAGCTTAATATTACAATATATAGACTGTCTGATCAATACCATCCTCATATGTGCTACTCACACACTAACCCTACATATACTGGGCCACGACACAGTGTGGTCTGATGCCTGTCTGTGGTATGAAACATGTGTGTGTTTGGCCCTACAAACATGTAAGCTGATAGGGCATCATACACTGGAGCATCATGTAACATCAGATAGAACAGGGCCAAGAACAATGACATCTATCACAATCTGTAAACAGGCCAAGGTACATATTTGCAATACACATGCTGTCGACAATCACCATAAGTACACAGACCTCACTACTGTACACACAACCACAGAATGCCCAGGTTATATCCTCAAATATAACCCCTACTATACATAACATGTTTAGCAATCTGATATCTGACTGGCTTGTTATCAGGTATGATGGCAATAAATAATGGTGTACTGAACACATGCACCTCTTACTGCATGACATATGTACAAAAGTTGACAGACTTGTGGCTGGAGGCACAAACACTGGGCCAATATTGGCATATTGCTGTGATAACCTCATACATTTACTGTTGTAACAGATCTTGTTGTGGCATATGTCCCATGAGGGATATAAAGACAGTAACCCTCATGGCTGTCACCATGTACTGACTGCAATCCTCAGACTATGCTTCTGCAGTTCTAAGCTAGGTGATCTTGGAGTAACACAAGACCCATAACACTCCAAACACTGGCCAGTCTGCAGATAACCCTACAGGTGGGAGTTTCCTCAAACACATAACACTGTCATGACAGGTATTAAATCATGTAGACCAGCCATATCCACACAAACCCTGTTAAACCAACATTACTCCAAATGCAGAAGAGCAACACTTACATTCTGTAATCATATCTGGAACATCCCCATCCTGTTTGTTGGCCTGTCTCCACAGTGTATGTTGTTAGAGGTATATCCCACTACCATCTGTGATGCTGTTTGCCAAACACTGACATGAAGTCCTGCTCACAGTGAATGAAAAGGGCCAACACCCAACTGATGTTCCTAGTTATAGGAGTGTGTTTCTATGCAATTCACTATGGGAATGTTACTACAGCTGTTCCACATGCAATCAGCTATTGGGGGACTGCAATTCATGCAGAGACCATCAGCTGATCATGAGCATTACTTACAAAACACAAGCTGCTGCCTACACAAAGCAGGTGTACTTCTCCACATCCACCAAAGAGGAAGTGAGAGAGACAGACAGAGACAAAGTAAGACAGGGAGGGGGTGGGAGTAAAACCTAAGCATGTTTGTGTCACACCACTATGGGGTTTCAAACGCCTGCCTGCCTATGTATTGCTATCACATGTCTATGCAGTTATTGCATGTGCCACAGAGCTTATTCAATGGTGAGTGGCATTGACATCGGCAACAGTGATAAGCAGGGATAAGGTAGGTGTAGTACACGTGCCTGTCCACAAGAACAGGTGTCAAGTTTGACGCAGCCACACTCTCTCAGAGACTCACACACATCATCACAGTTGGCAGGGTCAGGATTAGACTTCCTAACTAGCTAGTTTGCCACAATACAGTAATACACAGGTATCACATGCACCACAGGGGTTATCAGGATGATATATGGACAAAGGGTATCAAGGTGGCTGACATCAAAAGGCATGCTTCAGTAGGCCAATTTGAGGTGTAGTGAGTGTGAATGGTGTCCAAATCATTATACTCCACAGACACACACAGACACAGGTTTGCCAGTACTGACATGCATGGGTGCATTGCTTCACAGGTGTGTTTTGGTTGACTGTGCCAGAAGGCTGTACAAGGCTAGAAAAAGAGTATACCTTGGCATTAGGTCACATGACAATGGTCTGCAGTGTGGCTCAAGGGTGTAGTGTCTGGATTGGCCCACACAGGTAGGTATTGTATTCACCATCCAGTCATCTGGGTTACTATTGAGGGTGACCAGTGCTCTGCAATGCTTGCCATATATGTGTTCTATATTCCATAACATGGATGGTGTCTGTGATGTGCACACATCCCACATGCATGCTCTGTGACATGTGGAAGTGTACCTGGGGTGTCTGGGGCATGTTGTGTAGACAGATTGTTATCATCAGATGTGCCATTCCTGACCTCATGTGGTGAGAACTGGCAATGGACACCAGGTTGACCCTGCACCTACACTGACAGCATGATACAGATATTCCCTGGTGTCAGTGGCATCTGTCCATACTGGGCATGTGTATAAGGCATGGTATGTCCTTTGTGGGTTACATTTGCTGGCTCTACAGTTGTTGCAGGCATCCAGTGGTGAACATAGTGAAGGAGCACTGTATGCAATGATTTGTCTATTGTAAGGATGGGACAGGGTGCCATGTCCTCTGTAGTCCACTGCTATCACACCATGGTTACTATCTGTGGGCAATATGCATGGAACTACCAACATAGTGGTTGTTGCCTAGCCGAGTGTGTTTGTGTATGAGACATGGGTGGAGAGTGTTCTCTGGGTAATACAAAAGTTGCCTGTATTGTTCCCCAAGCCATGATGTCACTTGTAGGGGTATGGATTGTCTAACCCAGCCTCTCTGCTGTTTGATATCTGTTATCCTTGTAAGGTAGACATTGTGACATATAATAGGCCCACCATATAAAAAATCTGCAAAACCCAGTCCACAATTAGTCCTGTTGTTACACACTCACAGCTACCTCCACACAGGATACGTATGACAAACACACACATACACAAACACACACACACACACACACACACACACACACACACACACACACACACACACACACACACACACACACACACACACACCAAGTCTCACAGTTGCCATGTCTAGGATTAGAACTCCTACCTAACTCATACGTCACACTACAGTTCTACACAGTTATAACATGTGGTACAGAGATTACTGGGCTACTCCTTCCCCAAAGGTGTATTTCGAAGTGAATGACATCAACAGGCTTGCCAAAGTCAGGCGATGGAAGTTGTTGTGACTGTGAATGGCCTCAAAAGCATTGATTCCTACACAGACAAACACACACACAAACACACAAACTTTTACAATTTTCATGTCTGGGATAAGAACTCCTACCTAACTAGTACATCACACTACAGCATTACACAGTTACAGCATGTCCCATGGAGTTTTCTGGGCTAGTCCTTCCCCAAAGGTGCATTTCAAAGTGAATGACATCAGCAGCCTTGCCAAGGTTGGGTTATGGAAAGTGTAGCTCATAGGTTCATAGGTTCATAGACTGGTATTAGAGTATCAGCCTACACATTCCTAGCCATGACAATTCCCTGGCTATGTCTTCCCACAATATTTACTTCCCTGGACCCCTGTCTAGCAGTACAACTGACATGATCCCCGGGGTCAATTTCCTATCTCCCATCCAGTCATCCAAGTTCCCTTTGAAGAGGGCCAATGAGGCACTCTGCTTGACATGCATGGGCAGTGTATTCCAGAGTCTGGGGAGTCTCTGGGTCAAGAACATACCCCTCCAGCATGTATTGTCCATTGTGATGACAAGATTTGGATCCCTGGAGCATGTGGCTGTGAGGGTTTGGACTTCTTTAAATGTAGCATGTCCAACAGCTGTGGGTTTGACATGGCATGGTATGTTAAGCAGAAATTGTCTCTGAAAACACAATATGTGACAGAGTATAGCTGGATGATTTTCAGATGGTCAGCACAGGGCATCTGGTTTAGGTCTGTGATTCTTTTAGTGGGGTATGTCTACAGCCTTTTAAGTTGTTGCAGATGTCTTGTGAGGTACATATGTAACAGGCCATTGTAGTCTGTACTGGGTCTACTGAGAGATGACTACAGCAGGACAATGGCCTCCTTTTTCCTGGATGATAAGCCCTTAGTGATGAGGTGTGCCACAGTCGGATTTCCTGACTGTTGTGGTGATGTGGTTATCAAAGGTGATACCACTGTCCACCTGTGTCCCTAAGTCTCTTATCACACTTTAGGTGTTTAGTGTACTGCCACCTATGTGGTACTTCACAAGTACATGTCCCTTCCCAAAGGGAATAACTATGCATTTCTTGGCGTTGATCTTGAGGCATGGCTCAGGCACCAAGCATGTCTTTCTGTAAGGCCCTTCTGTAGAATATTCACATCATGTGGGGATTCAATATTGGCTCCCAGTGTGCAGTCATCTGTGACTTTTGTTTACCAGAGTCCCTTACTGCTGGACTGTATTTCAGAACAGTAGATGCCAAACAAGGGTGGTGCCAGGACTGAACCCTAAGGTACTCCAACTGTCACTTCTCTGGGGCTGGGATTGGTGTCACCTACATTTGCAGTGTGGGTTCTGTCAGTACAGCAGTTGGCAGCCCATTGGGTGACATAGGGATTAATGGCCAGCTTGATGCATTTATCTATGATTCCAGACCGGGGGATGGTGTCAAATGCCTTGGTGAGGTCCGGATAGGCTGTGTGAACCATCTTACCTTCATCCACAACTCTGGAGACTGATTTACAGTTGTCAATCAGGTTGAAGTTAAATGGTCGGCCCTTCACAAACCCAACCTGGTTGGGGTCCAGTGTTTGCAGGTTGCCAATGTCTTTGTTTTAATTTCCATGATAATACATTCCATGGCCTTGCAGATCAGGCACGTCATACTGCTGGAGCTGTAGTTCCCAGGATCCAAGGTGGATTCCCCCTTGTGGACTGGGATAACCGTAGCTGTGTGCCATGCAGTGGGCACAAAGCCTGAGGTGTGGCTATGATTAGACATGGCACGTAGGTGAGGTGCCAGTTCATTTTGTAGTTCATGTAGTACACAGCCCAGGATGTTGACTAGTTCCATGGCTGCTGTTGACTTAGCTCTGGAGAGTGTGGTTTTTACCTATGTGGCCATTATTACCAGAATCTGACAATCTTTCAGTGTTGAGATGGGCCCTTTTGGGGCTGAGAGGGGGGTACAGGTGGCACTGGAAAGCTAGGATATTGGCAATAACCTTGGGAGCAGTATATTTAATACCATCCTGTTGTAGCTCAGAGCAGATCTGAGCATTGCCATTTAGATTCCTGACATAGCTATGGAACAGCTTGCAGTTGTCTTTGGCATCTTTGGCTATATTATGTTTGTAAATAGCTTTGGTGGATGTTATGAGGGATCTCAGCTTCTTACTGTGGCTGGTAAGGGAGTATTTTGCATCCTGTAAATTCCCCCATTTCTGCAACAGTTACTTCTTTTTGTGGTACAGTATATTTATGGCAGGGGACCACAACATTGGCTTTCTTTTCTTGGTGGGGAATGTCTTGGTTCTATATTGAATGGCATGATCCATGTACGAGTGGATGTGCTCTTACAGTGCCTTCATGGAGGATTCAGCAGTCATCCTTTCAGTTCCCATCTGCATGGGTGTCATGACATTAGTCACGTTTGACATGTGTAGCATGACGTTGGCTTTGGAGATGTGTGTTACAGAGGTTTCCTTACTGGGGTGTGGGGCAGTGATGTGGATGTTAAGGGTGATTAGCTCATGGGCAGACCTGACCACCAATGGGGTGACCATAGGTGTGGAGCATTGATTTCCCATGTTGGTAATGACCAGGTCTAGGATACTTGAGCCCCTGGTGGGACTATGGGTTACTTGATTAAAGGCATTGGGAACTATGACTTCCAAGAACCTCTGGGCACACGTGTTGGTACACAAGTATTTTTTCCATTTAATGGCAGGGTAGTGTACGTCACCCAGTATTAGGCTGTTTGGTTGCATCATAATATTTACCAGTATGTTTCAAATGCTGTAGTGGGAATCTTGGGGCATGGTGGGGTTCTGTAGCAAGCTATACAATTTGGATTGCAGTCTGACCTAGTGTTAGTTGCACCAAGGGTATTTCAGACACATTCTGTTGGGCAAGTAGGCTGGTGGTGTGAATATCCTTGGTGAATATGGACACTCCTCCACCTTTATTGTTTTGGTCCTGGTTTGGTGGCCGACAGGTGTGGTGAGAAATGTACCTGCTATTGCAGGGATGCTCTCTGGAGCCTTGGATCAGGTCTCTGTTACTGCACAGATATTGATGTTCTCCATTATTTGGTATGCCTAGTGACTGTGAATGGCCACAAAGACATTGATCCCTACACACACACAACCACACACAGAGTTTCACAGTTGCCATGGCTGGGAATTGAACTCCTACTTACCTACCTAGTACATCACACTACAGCATTATGCAGTTATCGAATGCTCCCCTGAGCTTACTGGGCTATTCTTTCCCCAAAGGCGTATTTCAAAGTGAATGACATCAGCAGGCTTGCCAAATTAAGGCAATGGAAGTTGTAGTGACTGTGAATGGCCTCAAAAGCATTGATCCCTACACAGATAAACACACACAAATTTCTACAGTTGCCATGTCTGGGAATAGAACTCCTACCTAACTAGTACATCACGCTACAGCATTACACAGTTATGGGATGTGCCACAGAGATTACTAGGCTACTCTTTCCCCAAAGGTGTATTTCAAAGTGAATGACACCAGAAGGCTTTCTAAAGTAAGGCAATGGAAGTTGTAGTGACTGTGAATGGCCTCAAAAGTATTGATCCCTACACAGATAAACACACACACAAAGTTCTACAGTTGCCATGTGTGGGAATAGAACTCCTACCTAACTAATACATCGCACTACAGCATTACACAGTTATAGGATGCGTCACAGAGATTACTGATCTACTTCTTCCCCAAAGGTATATTTCAAAGCGAATGACATCAGCAGACCTGTCAAAGTAGGGCATTTGAAATTGTAATGAGTGTGAATGACCTCAAAAGCATTTATCCCTACACAGACAAACACACAAATTTGGCATGTTTGGGATTAGAACTCCTACCTAACTAGTACATCACACTACAGCATTATGCTGTTATAGCATGCACCATATAGCTTATAAGGCTACTCCCTCACCAAAGTTGTATTTCAAGGTGAAGACATCAGCAGGCTTGCCATAGTAGGGCAATGGGGAGTGCAGTGTGTGTGCATGGGCCATAACCCTTTCATCTGGAAGCAGACACACAACACTCAGGCAAACACAAGTTTATATTCCACAGGTAGGTGTATACAACTGCTAGATGACTACTGACTTGTACAGTCATGTTACACAGCACAAGTACCACAGACACTAGAGTTCTGAGGGATACCAGAGCCAAATGTCTACAGTGATTGACATTTGCACATCATGTGGTTTTAGCCAATTGGATGTGTGCTGGGTGGGACAGGCCTCATGATGGGAGGCTCTTTGTCACTATCTGTCGCTCTCTTCCATGCATCTATGTATGTGTAATTCTGGTATATTATAGTGTGTTGTTCTTGGATAAATGTGTGTATTCCTATCCAGTGTGTGTGCAAAGCATGACTGGTATGTACTGAGGAGTGTGTGCACAAACATCTGTGACTGTCAGATATGTATAGTCCACTGCTGTTGCCAGATATGGGCTTCATTTCTGTAAGTGTGTGAGCATGCCCAGTATGACCTTTCAGTATTTTGTTGTCAGACATGGGCTTCGTTTCTCTAAGTGTGGGAGCATGCCCAGTATGACCTTCTGTACTGAATGTGTGAATCCATTCCAGGTAGGTTGTACTCCAGTGCAGGCTTTTGTGTTCTACACCTAGAGCTAGCAATCTGTTTCTGTGGGATATCTGTAGATCGGTTGACAATATGGGGTCAAAATGGGCAAAGGATAGTGGGTTACTGTAGGTATTTGTTACTGTGCTGCTTTTGCTACATGGCCTTGGTGCTAGCAGAGATATTCAGACATATGTACCATTTTAATCTGTGATGTTTTATGTCATCAAGTACTGTCAGGTATATATATTTGCTTGCAGTAGTGTCCTGGGGAACACAGGGTGAATGCAGCTGCATCCAGTACTGTGGTCTGCAGCCTACATATTCTTGCACAATCATACAATTCTGGAGGGGAAGCTGCAGATACTTGCTGCTGGGTCTGTGTAAATGGTTCAGCACCTTGGTAAAGTGGTGGCTGAAGATCCCATGCTTGTACATCTATCGATGTGACAATATGGCCATATCCTGCTGTGGCCATACCTCACAGCTGTACAGATTCACACAGGTTACCCAGAGGCAGGGGTCATAATTCTGGACATTACCCATTCACATTGTGGTTTATGAGCAGGTTTGTAGCCACCCATTCCTGTGTTTGCAGGCAGGGATAGTATGTGCACATGGCTGAGTTTTGGACTTCACACACTCCATTCTGCCCATGCTCCTACCCCCCTCTATTATTCTATCCTCTTCCAAACAATATGCAAACATTATCTGATAAGTTCCCTATAGTTACCACCTCATCCCAGCAGTAATTAGGTGTTGGTCCACAGTTCATGTAGTAGGACATGGTAGACATGTTACTGGGATTTGTCCACATGGCCTTGCATTTGGGTTCTGTGGACTGTGTTGTGTTGTTATTTGGGAGTCCATGACATAACATACATTGGCAGTACAGGTGAGACACAGGCCTTTAGCAGGGGACTGCAGGCCATTTGGTAGTGATGCAGGCCAGCTGTAGCAGGCCATTGCATTGTGTCACTCCTACAGTCCCAGACTGCAAGACACTATATTCCCCTGGAGTGACAGGGTAGGTGTGCAAGGTGTTAATGTCAATACTTTCTGTCATTATTGATCCAGTGGTGTGGACGCTGGCAGGTTGCTGCTTACAGCTAGGGACACACCTGCATGGGACACCTGTTCATGCTGAATTCTTTGGCTATTGCCATACAGAGGTGGGGGTCATATTGTACTCATTCCCAACATCAGGGATACGACCAGAGAGATACCTGTGGGTGATGGTGGGGTAAGCTGGGTGCATGTATGCTATGGACACTACTTGCATCTGACTCACAGATATGCATGGGGCATTCCACTTATGCTGGCTTGTGCAGGGACATCAGCTGTTTCTCAATACTTCATACCTGTGACCTTTGTGGTCTGCCAGTATTTGGCCAGGCAACATCAGTATTCCCTACTACATACCCAAATAATGTGCTTCTAACCGGTATATACAATTCCAAAGGTGTGTCCATTTGACAATAACATAGTATACACAGACTGTCTGGGGTACTTCCCCCTGTGTACTGTTTGTATGAACTGGCCCACATTCATGCCATGTCTATCTTTCAGATGGTGGCAGATATTACTTCCAAACATTTACTATGGCTTACTGTTGGAATGTGTTTTCCTGGGATGTATTGTTTTCGGCACTGCAGTCGTGAGAACTTGGCCCTGTCATCGACAGTACTGGCCAATGACCACCAGGACAAACCGCACCATGCCTACATACTGACCACTCTCACACAATATACAACACACACCAACCTAACACGCAGCCCTGCATATTGTACGCATGCTACAATCTATCCTGCTACTTTGGCCAGCTCAGATAATCTGTGCTCCACTGTTATTATACCTACACATACGTTACTACATTTCTACATAGGATTGGGGGGGCACACCTGACACTTGTACAAATTTCCTAGGTCTGTACTGGTATTTCAGGTACTCCATTTCATTCTGTATTCTGACCAATCATGCTGACTAGAGGCATATCAGTGTAGTACAGGTCTTAGGTCTGATTGACCTACATTTTAGTTTCAGACGTCTTACCCTTCAGAACTAACATCCCACTGCCTGACCTGTTGTGGTCTGTCTGTGTAGGTCTGGAGGGGGGGGTGTTCTCCATAGCCCTCAACAAGAGGCCTTAGCACAGCCTTTGTTTGTGTTTGTGTACACCTGTCCTGCTGGCTGAGACTGTTGCTGGGTATGTGAGCCTCACTGACTGGCATGTGTGTGTCCTATGGACACACATGTGGCCCACCACATTTGCTGTAGTGAGTGTGGTCACCTTGTCTAGTACTGGCTACTATGGTGACACCAGTATTTGTTACAGATCTCATGCTGCCACTATAAGTGTCTACTATCTGCTGACATCCCATTCAGCCACCCGATTCCCTTGCATGCTCACATCCATACCATAGATACAAGTAACAAAACATACTACTCTATTCAGCAATTGATAGGAAGAGTGACTTACCTTATGGCTGTGCCAGTATTGAGGATGGTGCTGGAGGGCTGACTATGTCAGGTGCACATAGTACACACCCTATACATGGTTAAGCACAGGTAGTGTCATGTTTGGGATCCCTTTTACTGTATGTGCAAGTTAGAGAGAAACGTGTCATTCCCGGGATTCCTACTGTGTCAGTGTATGTGCTATGCGCTACCTCTTTACCATGGCCTGGGCATACTGGGCACGTCTCATTCTGCATACTGGGGCAGGCTCAGGTTGTTTCTCCTCTGAGTCACTCTGTGCCTGTGCAGGCCTTGGCAATGGTGGGGGGCTGTGTGGCCCCGCCCCATGCTGTTCCTGCTGCAGCTGTTTCCGCAGGATCATTTTGTGTAGCATGGCACATACAATGACAATCTGAGTACATGTAGCTGGTGAGTACTGCAAGACTCCACCGGATGTGTCCAGGTACTGGAACTGTGACTTGAACATCCCAAACACAAGCTCTATTATGATTCTGGTCTGTGCGTGTGCCTCATTATGGATTTCTTGTTCGGGTGTGTGTGCATTTCTGATGGGTGTCATCAGCCATGGCTCCAGTGCGTAACCAGTATCCCCCATGAGGTGGCCATAAGGGATGTCCCCATTGGCATATCTCTTTTCAGCTGCATCATATGCCAGATGTGGAAGTTGTGATAGCTTCCAGGACAGCCAGCACACACATTCATTATAATGCCCTGGGCATCGCACATGACCTGGCAGTTGATGGAGTGGAAGCCCTTGCGGTTGATGTAGACCCTACCCCGCTCACAGGGTGGTGCTTTGATGCATATGTGCATGCAGTCTATAGCACCCACTACCTCAGGGTATTCTGCTATTTGGTGGAAGAGACACATATTGCTGGTCAATGTCTCATAGCTGTTGTGGAAATATGCATGCTCACTGGCATGTGCTGACATGACATCCAGGAACTGATGGAGTACCCTGGATGCTGATGCCTGTGAGATCCCCATGATATCCCCAGTTGGCCTTTGGAAGGTACCTGTGGCTTGTATTCTTAGGCCCACACATATCTTGGTATCCACTGGGATGGGTTCCCCTCTGTTGTTTCTGTGCGTGAGGTGTGGCCTGCACAGCTCAACAGTTTACTGTTGGAGGTCCCTGTCCACCCTATAGCCTTCCAGTATCTCCAGCTCATGTAGCCCCTGGCAGGTTACTCTGGGTCTGTACACTATTCTACTATGCCTCACTGTGGGTTGGTCATCAGCATTCTCAACCTCACCACCCTCAGCCTCTTCCACATGTTGATTTATGATAGCTGCTGCAGCCCCTATCATTTTGTTGCTTTTGTTTGGTAAAATTTCCCCACTTGTGTACACCGGTGGTGTAGAGTTTGTGGGAAAAAACAAAGGGAAAGGTGTTTGCATAGTTTATAGTGTTGCTGTTTTCCCTTCACATTGCCTTCCTGTTTAAGCCCAGGGGCGCACTGCACAAACACAGTGCTCAAATGTGTACGGAGCTGCTATTTCCTAGTTTACTTTTTTTTTCTTTTAAAACACAGTGCGCTGCACACACACCCGCTTAGGCAATGTAAAGTGTGCTTGACAGCTTCAGACACACCCCTTTGCTTAGCTCTGCTAAGCTAAGGGCAAACCCGAGCCACAGGGCTCCAATAAGCTTACAGTATGCCTGACACACCCCTCTATGATGTCACCAAAAGAATAATGGAGCAATATTTAACAGACCATGACTCTGTTCTGTGCACACAAACTAAGTTTATTAGAACACAGCACAGTATTATCCTTGTAGAAGTAAAACCATTAATGCTATCAACACCACAAATGTGTTTTCATCTCGTAGGGACTTCCTCAGATGAATTGAAAATGCATACCTATTATAATTCTTATCCTACATATCCTTTTCCTTAATTAGTGCTATAATCCTATTGGCAAATTGTCTAATGCAATTACATATCCCTATTAATTATCCCGTTACATAAAAACTTCCTAAAAACTTGTCACCTTCTAATATATGTTCTAAAACTATATAAAAACACATAAAACATTTTCTAACTTCATCTAATATATAAATATGTACATTTTAAATGAATACATTCTAAAACACTTTATTTAAACATATAACTCTGAACTAATAGCATCATCTTGTGTTTAAAAATAAATTATACATTATAAATACAAAGCAAGCCTACTAAAATGTAATAAAAAATTGCTTCTTAAAACAATGCTCATAAAAATAATACAAACAATACAATACCATCAATTCTGCTTATTCTTTTTAAACCAAAACTGTTTTTATTTTAGTAACTTTTTATTTATTTTCCTTTGTGTAAAAACATTATAACTTTGCAGCCCTTAGCTTTAAAACTGGGGCCAGTGAGACTGTATTATTCAATCCTGGAAATCTTGTTGCTTCCAATGATAGCTGCCAAAGTAATTCTTTATATTCTATAGAAGTCTCCCATGGACCTCCTCTTATATCTTTTTGTACCACTTCCAATACAAAGAAACTGAATTTTCCTTTCTGACAACTTTGCTTATGTCTATATAGTGCATTATTAGTGCATTTAGTCCTAATCTCATAATTGTGCTCATATATTCTATTTTTCAGCTTTCTTTCCGATTTACCTACATAGAAAACCTTGCATATGTACACTATTCCACTAGTTTCACAATTTGCAAAGTGTCTACTAGCAATCAATCTATCCCTACTACTGACTAGAATAGTGTCCCTTATGTGTATATATGGGCATTGAGAGCATTGTCCACATTTGAAAGTCCCTACTTTACCCTCTTTGTACCTAGGACCATCTTTATTACCCTCTAAAATAGCTTTTAAACTTTTACCTCTTCGGTATGTGCATTTTAATGGATTATCAAAGATGCCTTCAAGGTCTGATATTTCTCCAAACCTAGTCCATTTATCCTCTAGGATTTTCCTTATCCTAACTGCATTACCATTGTAGTCAGTCACAAAATTTCCTTCACCTTCATTATTAGCTAAATTAACCTTTTCCATCCGTAATCCTGCAATGTCACCCAAAATGGGCTTAAACCTATCCTGTCTCCCATCTATAACCTCTTTTTCTACCTTCTTTATAAAATCATTTGGGTAGCCCCTTTCTTCAAACATTTCACTCAGTTTTTTACACTCCTGTTCAAAATCACACTCTCTCAATGTCATACGGCTACCCCTAATGAATTGTCCCTTAACAATTCCTTTTTTCTGGTGCAGGGGGTGTGCACTATCACATGCTAAGTATGAGTTCGAGAAAGTTTCTTTCCTGTATATTTTCGAACTAAAGTAACCTTCCCCTTATTTATAGAAACATCCGATATTCCAGTTTGTCTTTGTTAATTTTATAAGTAAAATTTAAAAAATTCAGTGGACTCTGAAATATGCTTTAAAAATTCGAAAAGCATACTTTTACAGCCAATCCATAAAAAGCATATATCGTCCAAGTAGCACTTGTACATTTTCCAACATTGTGCATAGTGAGAGTTTATAATGTATTCCCCCCCCCCAAAATGAAAGGATAATATTAGAATATATAGGGGCACATCTTGCCCCCATCGCTACTCCTTGTACTTGCATGAAAAACTCCCCTTCATAATGTATAAAATTATTGTTTAAAACCAATTCCATCAGAGTTAAAATAAGATAAAAACATCTACTATTAAATTTACCATATTTAATTAATGCTTCCTCAAACCATTTAATACCTTCTTCATATGGTATTGATGAAAATAAATCTAATATGTCAATAGTTATAAATATAATTCTCTCATCATATAGCTCATTAGTTATACTTCAATGTCAGCTAGCTCTTATGCTTGAACCATGGTCTTCCTACACCTACACAGTTGGGTGCAGGCTAGCCATGAGGGGGGATCTGGGATTCAGTATCATTCCTACTCTACAGGAATAATCACATCCTCTCTCCCTCTACTAGACTGACCCTGGCCACAACTTATCTTCTCCCATCCCTTCTTTATGGCCCTCCTCTGGTTACTAATCTATCTTCCACCCTTACCTCCAGACTAGAAATATGCTACAACAAAATCTCCAGATTTGCCACTAATGCTAAAGCCTCCTCCCACCACTGCTCCTCCCTACTAACTATAAACTGGCTAGAGCTCCCCAATCAACTAGACTTCCTCCAATTAGTCTCAGCCCACAAATTGCTATATCAACCCACCAGCTGCCCTGCTTTATCTAATATCCTCCAACCTTATAGCCCTCCAAGACCCCTTAGGTCCACTCACCAAAACCTCATCTCCATCTACAAACCAAAGCATCCTGCTGGTCAGCTTCTACTCTCCTTCACCCTAGCTAAAAAATGGAATGCCCTGCCCTCCACTCTGAGAGCTTGCGACAACCTAAACACCTTCAAAAGACTACGACACTCCCACCTGCTTCTTCACAGAAAATGTAACTGCACTCCTCACACCATACCTCCCAACCTCCCCCCTTCCTTCTCTCCTGGCTAACCTCCTTTCCCTTCAAACCTCTCTCTTATATTCTGACTATAAGTTATAACCAATCTCCTCCCAGCCGCTCACTCTATGTCTCTCTTCCTCTCCTTCATAACTACTTGTAATCTTCTTAACTACTTAGTATTGGATTCCTTCTCTATCTACCACCCATCCTGCTATAAAACTTTTTTACAACTACATACTGTATGCAATGTAAAAGAATCTTTCTTTTGTTATTTCAACTTGATAAGTAACTTAGCAATGTGAAAAATTCTATATGTTATGTAACTTATTATGCAAACCTTCAAAGCTTATCAATGTAAACATTATTTGTAACTTGTTATCTGGAGCTTTTCTCCTTGGGCCTCCACTGAAAACAGACTCTCAAGTCCAGTGGACCTCCCCGGTCATCAAACAGGAATAAATAAATACATTTGCCTCATTTGCATAGGATTGTCTGCTAATGCCTAGTTACAAGTCTGCCACTGAGCCTTCTCCCTTAGCAACCACTATTCACTGGCCATGTTGTCTTCTGCTGCCATGAGTATAATGTCAAAATTGTGATTTTGGATCGAATGCTTATTTCAAGTTTTTTTTTTTTTTCAGCCCGATCCCATTTGCACGCTGCTGCCCTATGCTTAAACAGCTGAAATCGGCTAAAAATATAAAAGTTATTTTTTTTTATTTTTGCAACTGTTTTCCGTGCCATTGGCCATATATTTGGCCATCGGCATGATTTCCACATTATATACACCCTTTTCATGGCTCCATTTTGTAGTTTGCAGAAATGTGCTCAGTTACTAACCAATTACATTTCTGCAGACTGCACTAGTCCTGCACGGCCAGATGCCAGCTTCCTGGATCACAAATTCCCCTCATTTGCATGGTTTTGACCTGCAAATGTGGTAATTTGCATACAGGAGCTGTGTCCATGCAGGAATAGTGCAGGAGCACTTGTGCACATCCCGGGAGCTTGTTCCTGGATCTCTCGGCAGCCATATTGCCTCCAGCAGCTCCTGCACTATTCCTGCATGCAGTGCAGAGTTTGCTGAATCCTGGAGCATGTCCTTTTAGACATTCCACTTCTCATGTCACTCATCTCTCTCTCTCTAATGCAGATTAGGGGTGTTTCATTTAGATGCTTTAATATGTAGAAACACATCAGGAGGGATAGCGGCTTCATAAAAAAATAAACAAACTAGTTAACAGACAGACCATACATACATACATACATACATGCTTACATTTGAATTGTTTACTACAAAATGACAGTCTAGCTTGCACATGTTCAGTAATTATACATTGTGCAAGCCCTTAGATACCATCTTAAAGGTATATACACATACATTGATCTGCACCAGGGAAAACATTATAGTATGGGAGTGTGCAGCACTCTCCCATATTAGTGAGGACCAGATCCAGTATGGCTGCACCCCTGGTTGGTGTATTGACTCAGGGAGTTTGTGTTTACAAAATCCAAGAATCTCTGTGCCTATATGTTTAGTATCATATACGATTCCCAGTTCATAGTGGGGTAACTAAACTCACACATGAATATGGTATTGGGTTGGATGGTTAGTGTTTTTAATATGTTTACATGGCATGGGTTTCCTGGGTCATAGAGGAGGGCCTATAGCTGGCAAGGAAGTGATATTAGATTTTGCCTATGGTGATTTGAACATGAAGCATCTCAAGTGCATTGTCCTGTTTGTCCAGCCTTAAGGTATATTTACTTTTGATGTAAATAGAGACTCCTCCATCTTTAGTCCCTGTCTGTGTAGTATTTAGTCTAAAGGTGCGGAAGGAATTATAACTTTACACTGTTGGTGTGCTCTCTGTGGCTTTACATCATGCCTCAGTAACTACACAGACATCAGCATTCTCTAGGGTGAAGAGAGCTTCTAGGGAGTGGAGTTTGTTTAGACTCCAAGCAATGAGCAGTAATACTTTAGATTTTCTTGATTTTGATTTGCTATGTTGGAAGTATTTTCAGTTTGGCATTACCTAAAAAGGCACTATGTGGCAAGACAATGTTATAGCTAATATTCAGAGGGGAGAGGTGCAGACCATTTCTGGCAAAGGAGCATGGTCTGTTGACCATCTCTTCCAAGGTGACAAATATTGCACTCCCTTAGAATGACACCAGAAACTAAGCCAATTATTAAAGTAAATCTTCTTTTGTTCATATTGTGGCATCATCCTTGGAGAAGGTAAAATGCTGCTCAATGCTAGACTCATACCAGCCTAAGACACATATTCTGAGAACTCTATGATGTCTCTCTTCATATAGTCTAGGGAGGTATGTCTCAGGTCATTTACTCCCACATGGACTATGACTGAGTCATACGGGTACTTGTGGTCCACTGACCTGAGTGCATGCATAATGTGGCAGATCTTAGCCCCTGATAAGCAACTTACCATGACCTTCTCCTTACTCAGCCTGGTGAGAGGGACATCAGTGTGTCTCATATTGGAGTCTCCAATGACTAGAATGTTGGATTGTGTGGTGGCTTGTCTTATGGACTTAGAGGCAAGGGCTCCATGAGATGTGGCTTTATGTGTTCATGTGGGTGTTGTTTTGAAAGAGTGCATTTAGGGCTGCTGAGGGTATTTCTTATGTGTACATTGACTATGAGGACTTTATGGTTTAGGAAGGTTACATTTAAGTGCCTCAGCATATGTGGGTCTATATGTCTGCTTTGAATTGTGTGTGATGGGTGCAGCATGTGCACTACTGACAACCTTATTAACATTAGGAGTACTTTTATAAGAGAGTTTTGCATCCAGTGACATTGTGTAAATGCATCTCTCCATATCAATTTGTTTGAGAATTAACTAGTTGTCAGCAAACATGAGGCAATTTCTGCATTGCCTCAGGATGCCCATATCCACCAAGCTGACAACAGAGACAGTGGGAAAGTTCATATCCATGGCAACAGCTCCTTTTTTAGTGATTAGATAGCTGGAGTGAGTATATAAAGCAATGTCAGGAGTATTCAGTTTGCAACTCTGGGTACAGTACTTGTCACTACAAACTAGTCCTGTGTGCAACTAGTTATTGGAGAAATTTCAGTCATGCTTTTACAAGAAAAATGTAACTCAGGTGTCTGACTCTGTACAGGGCATGACCAAACATTTGAAGGAAAACTAATACGTAGACCCTAAAAATTTAAGGATTAAGTATTTAGGTAGATATTCTGAAGTTCAAAACAAATCAAGCTGTACTTACTGAAAACAGAGTTAGCTTGTCAAGAATGATGAAAAAAGGAGAGTCATATGACTGGCTACTACTGGTGCTGGTCTCAGCACAGCTTCACTCTGCTGGGATGAATACTCCTTTGCTTCTTCTCTCACCAGAAGCAAAACATTACCACCAATTCAAAGAAGAGAAGCAGGCCGCAGCCTGTTTGGCAATCCACTGTATTGTCCTAGATGATGGAATGGTCTGCAGTATAGTTGTAGCCTTTTCCTTATAGATGCCTTTAATAGCAACCAGACCAATAGCCTTTTCCTGGTAGATGCCCTTAACAGCAAACAGACCAATTAAGACTGTTAAGCACAGACACTCACTGTTCAACGAGAAACAGCCAGGAATCAATGCACTTTGCTCCTTCTCTCACCATGAACAGAATAAGGACAAATTTCAAGCTGTCACTTATGAAGCAGTTATTAGGCTTTCTATTGATCAGCCATCTTCAAGAAATAATGTCCTTGTGCTTCTTCTCTCACCAGGAGTAAACAGAAGCATTGATCCCAAGATGATTGCTGAGAGGCAAAATGTGTGCTGGCTAATAAATGGTGGTCTTGCAATAGATGTTTAAAAGTAAGATGAAAAAAGGGATAATATAAACACTGCAGTCTATACTAAGCACTTAGATATGAATAAAGGGTAATTAAAGTTTCAGGTGTCAAAGTGGAAAGCCACTAAATTTAAAGGAGCAGCACTTTGCCCTGTCAAAATCAGTGGCACACATCTCAGTACTTCAGCTTACTGTCATCACTGACACAAATCTTAGTACTTCAGGCTACTCCCATCAGTGGCACACATCTCAGTACTTCACACTTCAGTCATCACTGACACACATCTCAGTAATTCACCCTGCTGTCATCAGTAACACACATCTCAGTACTTCACACTGCTGTCATCGCTGACACGTATCTCAGTACTTCACCTTACTGTCATCACTGACTGAACCTCTCAATACTTCACCCTACTGTCATTAGAGGCACACATCTCAGTACATCACACTGCTGTTATCAATGACACACATGTCAGTACCTCAACCTGTGTCACAAGTGGCACACATCTCAGTACTTCACACTGCTGTCATGACTGACACACATCTCAGTACATCACTCTGCTGTTATCAGTGGCACACATCTCAGTACATCAGCCTACTGTCATCACTGACACACATCTAAGTACTTCAGACTACTGAAATCACTAACACACATCTCAGTACTTCAGCCTACTGTCATAAGTGGCACATATCTCAGGACTTCACATTGCTGTCATAACTGACACACATCTTAGAACTTAATTCTGCTATCAGTGACACACATCTCAGTACTTCTGCCAACTGTCATGACTTGACACATATCTCAGTACATCACACTGCTGTCAACACTGACACATATCATAGTACTTAACACTGCTATCAGTGGCACATATCTCTGTACTTTACACTGCTGTCATCAGTGGCACACATCTCAGTACTTCAGAGAACTGTCATCACTGACACACATCTCAGTACTTCAGCCTAATGTCATTAGCAGCACATATATCAGTACTTCACACTGCTGTCAACATGGATACACATCTCAGTACTTCACCCTGTTGTCATCAGTGGCACACATCTCAGTAATTCAGCAAACTGTCATCACTGACACACATCTCAGTACTTTAGCCTACTGTCATAGGTGGCATAAATCTCAATACTTCAACCTAGGGTCATCACTGACAAACACCTCAGGATGTCAGCCTACTGTCAGTAGTGGCACACATCTCAGGACTTCACACTGCTGTAATCACTGACACACATCTCAGTATTTCATCCTTCTGTCATCAATGACAGACATCTCAGCACTTCAAGTTACTGCCATCACTGACACACATCTCAGTACTTCTCACTGCTAATCAAAGACACACATTTCAGTACTTCACACTGTGTTCATCATTCACACACACCTCAGTACTTCAGCCTACTGTCATTAGTGGCACACATCTCAGTATTTCACTCTGCTGTCATCACTGACACACATCTCAGTACTTCACCCTGTTATCATAACTGACACACAACTTAGTACTTCAGACTACTGTCATCACTGACACACATCTCAGTACTTCAGCCTACTGTCATCAGTGGCACATATCTCAGTACAAAGCATTGTTGTCATTACTGACAAACATTTCAGTACTTCACACTGCTGCCATCATTGGAACACATTTCAGTACTTCAGCCTACTATCATCAGTGGCACACATCTCATTACTTCACACTGCTGTCATCACTGATACACATCTCAGTACTTCAGTCAGCTGTCATCAGTGACACACACCTCAGTATTTCAGACTGCTGTCATCACTGACACACAACTCAGTATTTCAGCTTACTGTCATCACTGAAACACTCTTCAGTAATTCAGCCTACTGTCTTCAGTGGCACACAACTCAGTACAAAACAATATTGTCATCACTGATAAAAATCTCAGTACTTCACCCTGCTGTCATTATTGGCACACATCTCAGTACAAAACACTGTTGTCATCATCGACAAACATCTCAGTACTTCACACTGCTCATCAGTGACACACATCTCAGTACGTCACACTGCTGTCATCTTTGGTACACATTTCAGTACTTCAGCCTACTGTCATTAGTGGCACATGTCTCAGTACCTCACACTGCTGTCATCACTGATACACATCTCAGTACGTCACCCTGCTGTCATCAGTGGCACACATCTCAGTACTTCACACTGCTGTCATCACTGACACACATCTCAGTACTTCACCCTGCTGTCATCAGTGGCACACATCTCAGTACAAAACACTGGTGTCATCACTGACACATATCTCAGTTCTTCACATGGCTGTCATCATTGGCACATATCTCAGTACGTCACAATGTTGTCATCTTTGGCACACATTTCAGTACTTCAGCCTACTGTCATAAGTGGCACATATCTCAGGACTTCACATTGCTGTCATAACTGACACACATCTTAGAACTAAATTCTGCTGTTATCAGTGACACACATCTCAGTACTTCAGCCAGCTGTCATGACTGACATATCTCAGTACTTCACACTGCTGTAAACACTGACACATATCATAGTACTTAACACTGCTATCAGTGACACACATCTCTTTACTTTACACTGCTGTTATCAGTGGCACACATCTCAGTACTTCAGCCAACTGTCATGACTTGACACATATCTCAGTACTTCACACTGCTGCCAACACTGACACATATCATAGTACTTAACACTGCTATCAGTGGCACACATCTCTGTACTTTACACTGCTGTCATCAGTGGCACACATCTCAGTACTTCAGAGAACTGTCATCACTGACACACATCTCAGTACTTCAGCCTAATGTCATTAGCAGCACATAGCTCAGTACTTCACACTGCTGTCAACACGGGTACACATTTCAGTACTTCACCCTGTTGTCATTAGTGGCACACATCTCAGTAATTCAGTGAACTGTCATCACTGACACACATCTCAGTACTTTAGCCTACTGTCATAGGTGGCATAAATCTCAATACTTCAACCTAGGGTCATCACTGACAAACACCTCAGGACGTCAGCCTACTGTCAGTAGTGGCACACATCTCAGGACTTCATACTGCTGTAATCACTGACACACATCTCAGTATTTCATCTGCTGTCATCAGTGGCACACATCTCAGTAAAAAAACACTGTCATCACTGAAAAACATCTCAGTACTTCACACTGCTAATCAAAGACACACATTTCAGTACTTCACACTGTTGTCATCATTCACACACACCACAGTACTTCAGCCCACTGTCATTAGTGGCACACATCTCAATACTTCACTCTGCTGTCATCACTGACACACATCTCAGTAGTTCACCCTGCTGTCATCACTGACACACATCTTAGTACTTCAGCCTACTGTCATCACTGACACACATCTCAGTACTTCACCCTACTGTCATCAGTGGCACATATCTCTGTACAAAACATTGTTGTCATCTCTGACAAACATCTCAGTACTTCACACTGCTGCCATCACTGGAACACATTTCAGTACTTCAGCCTACTGTCATTAGTGGCAAATATCTCAGTACTTCATTCTGCTGTCATCAATAACACACATCTCAGTACTTCACCCTGCTGTCATCACTGACACAAATCTCAGTACTTCACCTTGCAGGCATCACTGACACACATCTCAGTAATTTACCCTGCTGTCATCAGTGGCACACATCTCATTACTTCACGCTGCTGTCAACACTGATACACATCTCAGTACTTCAGCCTGCTGTCATCAGTGACACATATCTCAGTACATCAGCATGCTTTCATCACTGACACATCTCAGTACTTCAGCCTACTGTCATTAGTGGCATACATCTCAGGACTTCACATTGCTGTCATTGCTGACACACATCTCAGTACTTCACTCTGCTGTGATCACTGACACACATCTCAGTATTTCAGACTGCTGTCATCACTGACACACAACTCAGTATTTAAGCTTACTGTCATCACTGAAACACACTTCAGTAATTCAGCCTACTGTCATCAGTGGCACACAGCTCAGTACAAAACAATATTGTCATCGCTGACAAACATCTCAGTACTTCACCCTGCTGTCATTATTGGCACACATCTCAGTACAAAACACTGTTGTCATCACAGACAAACATCTCAGTATTTCAAATTGCTCATCAGTGACACACATCTCAGTACTTCACACTGATGTCATTTTTGGTACACATTTCAGTACTTTAGCCTACTGTCATTAGTGACACATGTCTCAGTACTTCACACTGCTGTCATCAGTGGCACACATCTCAGTACACAACACTGATGCCATCACTGACACACATCTCAGTTCTTCACATGGCTATCATCTTTGGCACACATTTCAGTAATTCAGCCTACTGTCATTAGTGGCACAATTCTCAGAACTTCACCCTGCTGTCATCACTGACACACATCTCATAACTTCACCCGGCTGGCATCACTGACACACATCTCAGTACTTCACCCTGTTGTCATCAGTGGCACACATCTCAGTACTTCAGCCTACTGTCATTAGTGGCACACATCTAAGTATTTCCCCATACTATCATCACTGACACACATCTCAGTATTTCAAACTGTTGTCATCAGTGGCACACATCTCAGGACTTCACCCTGCTGTCATCACTGACAGACATCTCAGTACTTCATCTTGCTGTCATCACTGACACACATCTCAGTACCTCAGGCTACTGTCATCAGTTGTACACATCTCAGTACTTCACACTGCTGTCATCTGTGGCACATATTTCAGTATTTCAAACTAGTGTCACCACTGACACACACCTCAGTACTTCACCCTGCTGTCACCACTGACACACATCTCAGTACTTCAGCCTGCAGTAATTTGTGGCACAAACCACAGTACTCTTTCCACAAAGGGCAAATGTCCAGTCTGGTGGACCCCAGCCATTAACAAACTTTACAATAAGAGGAGAAAGCTATTACATGATAGAACAAAATCCATAAAAGGGAAGTCACCCCTGATCATTATTAGTAAAAAATTACGAGCACTCATAAAATCAACTAAGGCCAATTTTGAGAGAAAAATTGCCATGGATTCAAAGGACAATCATAAGGCCTTTTTCAGCTATGTTAGGAACCTGGGTGGAAACTCCCAGATATGCTCAGAATTAGTCCAAAATGATACAAAAATCACTGAACCCACAGACATTGCCAACATACTGGCAGACAGGTTCAGTGCAAACTTCACCCCTCTCCCCTAAAGGAGAGATAACTATCCCAGCCGAGTGTAGCCTCCCGGACATCTCAAATGCGCAGGTGAAAGCTGCTCTCTCTAAAGCTAAAAACACAGCATCAATGGGACCGGATGGTGTCCCCAGCTGTGTGCTACACGAGCTAAATGAGGAACTAACCCCGCACATAAGGCAGCTGTTTAATCTCAGCCTTACCACAGGATATGTGCCCAAGGAGTGGTGTACGGCAACTGTGGTCCCACTCCACAAAGGCGGCGCCTCTACGGACCCTGGTAATTACCGCTCCATAAGCTTAACAAGTCTAGTCTGCAAAGCTATGGAGAGGATCATAATGGAGCTCATAAACAAAGATATAGGGGACTTGCAGACATTGGACCTGACCCAGTTTGGCTTTGTCAAGGGAAGATCATGCCTTTTGAACTTGGTCGACTTCTTCGAATCAGTCACCAAGGCCATTGATGAGGGAAAGGCAGTCCATACAGCCTACCTTGACCTTGCAAAGGCTTTTGACACAATACCCCACTCGGGTATTGTAGAAAAACTTACCAGCTTAAATGTAAACCCATATATCACAAGATGGGTTGCAAACTGGCTTAAGGACAGAACCCACAGGGTTAGAGTTGCTGGCGCTGTGTCAGACTCCAAGCCGGTCACAAGTGGTGTCCCACAGGACTCGGTCCTTGGCCCCCTATTGTTTGGCATCTACTTCTCAGAAGTACAGGCCAGCATGGGAGGACTTTGGCTGACAAAGTTTGCAGACGACTGCAAACTGGGCCATAGTGGAAAGTGCATCGGACACGGATATCCTTCAGAAGGGACTCACGGAAACAGATAGCTGGTGCCAGAGCCATGGCCTGAAGTTAAACGCCAAAAATGTATAGTCATACCCTTCGGGAAAAACAAGGTAACCCCAAGCTACCATATAGGTGGCAATCCACTAAGCACAGAAGAGGTTATCAGGGACCTGGGGACCCAGGTTGACAGTGGCCTTTCTTTTGACACTCACATTGCTAAAGTGGTTAGAAAGACCTTCTACATTGCCCACCTGATCATGAAGGGATTCACATCCAGATCTAGTGAGGTCATTGTTCCCTGTACTCTTCACTTATCAGACCAATGATCGAGTACAATGCCCCATTCGGGATGTATCTCACCCGACATCTGCAGCAATTGGAGAGACCCCAAAAGTTCCTCACCAAAAGGATAAAGGGACTCCAAAATCTGTCATATGCTGCCAGATTGAAAAACTCCAGCTCTATTCAGTGCATACCGTCTGCTCAGAGGTGACATGTGCCTGACATACAAGGCCATGTCCAACCCGAATTAATGGACATGCTCCACCTCAAAAATCCAAATCCACCAAAACCACTAGAGCAAGCGACTTAAACCTTAGCACAGATATAAATAGGATGTGCTGGAGGGATAGATTTATCACTCAGAGACTCCCTATGCTGTGGAATAAAATCCCGGTCCATGTGAGGCAGAGCACCTCGCTGACTCTGTTCAAGAGAAATCTAGACCTGTGGATGGGAGATCATAGGTTTACCCCGGGAATCATCTCTGTGTCACTGCTGGACAGAGGCACAACAAATTAATGGGCACAGTATTTTTTCATATAAGGGATGGCGTAAGCCACAAAAATTTGGGCTAGGCTTATAAATGCCTTAGGGCAGATAGCCTAGTATAAACCTATGAACCTATGAACCTATGAGCTTCACACTGCTATCACTGACACACATTTCAGTACTTCAGCCTACTGTCATTAGTGGCACACATCTCAGTACCTCACATTACTGTCATCACTGAATCACATCTTAGTACTTCACCCTGCTGTCAAGTGGCACACATGACTTCATCCTACTGTCATTAGTGGCACACATTTCAGTACTTCTACTGTTATCACTGACACAAAACTCAGTACTTCAGCCTGCTGTCATCACTGACACAGATTTCAGTACTTCAGCCTACTGGCTTCACTGACGCACATCTCAGCACTTCAGACTACTGTCATTAGTGGCACATATCTCAGTACTTCACACTGATGCCATCATTACCACACATCACAGTAATTCAGCCTAATGTCATTAGTGGCACCTATCTCAGTACTTCACTCTGCTGTCATCACTGATACACATCTCAGTACTTCACCCTGCTGTCATCAGTGGCACACATCTCAGTACAAAACACTGTTGTCATCACTGACAAACATCTCAGTACTTCACACTGCTCATCAGTGACACACATCTTAGTACTTCACACTGCTGTCATCTTTGGCACACATCTCAGTACTTCAGCCTACTGTCATTAGTGGCACACATCTCAGTACTTCACTCTGCTGTCATCAGTTGACACACATCTCAGTATTTCACCCTGCTGTCATCACTGACACACATCTCAGTATTTTACCCTGCTGTCATCAGTGGCACACATCTCATTACTTCAGAAGGCTGTCATCACTGACACACATCTCAGTACTTCAGCCTGCTGTCATCACTGACACACATCTCAGTACATCAGCCTACTGTCATCACTGACACATCTCAGTACTTCAGCCTACTGTCATTAGTGGTATACATCTCAGTACTTCACATTGCTGTGATTACTGACACACATCTCAGTACTTCACTCTGCTGTGATCACTGACACACATCTCAGTACTTCAGCCTGCTGTCATCGTAGGTTCATAGGTTGGTACTAGGCTATTGGCCCTAAGGCCAATGCAAGCCTAGCCATAACATTTCCCTGGAAATTTTTTCCCACAATATTTACTTCTCCAGGCCCCTGTCTAGCAGGGCAACTGACATGATCCCTGGGGTGAATTTCCTATCTCCCATCCAATCATCAAGGTTCCTTTTGAAAAGGGCCAATGAGTCGCTCTTTATGACATGTATGGGCAGTCTATTCCAGAGTATGGGGAGTCTCTGGGTCAGGAACCTATCCCTCCAGCATGTTTTGTTCATTGTGATGATAAGGTTTAGATCCCTGGAGCATGTGGCTCTGAGGGATTGGGATTTCTTTAAGTGGAGCATGTCCAACAGCTCAATGTTTGACATGGCCTTGTATGTTAAGCAGAGATCGCCTCTGAGTAGACAATATGCCACAGAGTATAGCTGGATTTTTTTTTAGACTGTCAGCATATGGCATCTGCTTTAGGCCTGTGATTCTTTTAGTGAGGTATTTCTGTGGCCTTCCCAGCTGTTGCAGATGTCTTGTGAGGTACATACCAAATGGGGCATTACACTCTATAATGGGTCTAATGAGGGATGAGTACAGTGGGACAATGACCTCCTTTTTTCTGGATGAAAAGCCCTTAGTGATGAGGTGTGCCACAAAGAAGGACTTCCTGACTGTTGTGGCGATGTGGTTATCGAAAGTGAGACCACTGTCCACTTATGTCCCTAAGTCTCTCATCACACTTTCAATGTTTAGTGTCCTGCCACCTCTGTGGTAGTTCATGGGTACATGTTTTTTTCCAAAGGGGATAACTATACATTTCTTGGCATTAAGCTTGAGCCCATGGCTCTGGCACCAGGCATCTGTTTCTGTAAGGCCCTTTTGTAGAATATCCACATCACTGGGGATACAATAATGGCTCCCAGTTTGCAGTCATCTGCAAACTTTGTTAGCCAGAGTCCCTTAGTGTTGGCCTGTACTTCAGAGAAGTAGATGCCAAACAAGAGTGGTCCCAGGACTGAACCCTGAGGTACTCCACTTATCACTTGTCTGGAGCTGGATTTGGAGTTGGCTACTTTTACAGTCTGGGTTCTGTCAGTAAGCCAGTTGGCAACCCATTGAGTGATGTAGGGATTTATACCCAGCTTAGTAAGTTTTTCTATGATTCCAGAGTGGGGGATGGTGCCAAAGGCCTTGGCGAGGTCCAGATAGGCTGTGTGGACCACCTTATCCTCGTCCACCTCTGGAGACCGATTTGAAGAAGTCAATCAGATTCAGGAGACAAGATCAGCCCTTCACAAACCCAAACTGGGTGGAGTCCAGTGTCTGGAGGTTGTCAATGTCTTTGTTTATAAGTTCCATGATAATGCATTCCATGCTCTTGCAGATCAGGCTTGTCAGACTGATGGGATGGTAGTTCCCGGGATCCAAGGCGGATCCTCCCTTGTGGAGTGGGATAACTGTAGCTGTGCACCACTCAGTGGGCACAAAGCCTGAGGTGAGGCTATAATTAAACATGACACTTAGGTGGGGTGCCAGTTCATTTTGTAGTTCATGTAGTACACAGCCTGGGATGTCATCTGGTCCCATGGATGCTGTATTCTTAGCTTTGGAGAGTGCTGTTTCTAACTGTGTGGCTGTGATTATCGGAATTTGGCAATCTTTTGATATTGAGATGGGCCCTTTAGGGGGTGTGAGGGGAGTGAAGTTGGCACTAAATCGATCTGCCTGGATATTGACAATATCCTTGGGATCAGTATATTTAATGCCATTCTGTTTTAGCTCAGAGCAGATCTGAGCATTGCCATTTGGATTCTTGACATAACTATAGAATGCCTTGCGATTGTCTTTGGAATCTTTGGCAATTTTATTTTCGTAACTAGCTTTTGAGGATTTTATGAGGGATCTCAGCTTGTTATTGAGGCTGGTGAGGGTGTTTTTTGCATCCTGGGATTTTCCTCTTTTCTGAAAAAGTTTCTTCCTTCTGTTGTATAGTTTGTTTATAGCAGGGGACCACCAGATTGGCTTCCTTTTTTTGGAGAAGATCATCTTGGTTCTATTTGGAATGGCACGATTCATGCACAAGTGGATGTGCTCGTACAGTGCCTTAGTGTAGGATTTTGCAGTCGAACTTCCAGATCCCGTCTGCATGGGTGTTGTGAAGTTTGTCACTTCTGACTTCAGTAACATGAAGTTGGCTTTGGAGAAGTTTTTTAAGGAGGTTTCCTTACTGGGGGGTGGGGGTGGGATGTGGATGTCAAGGGTGATTTGCTTATGGTCAGACCTGACCAATGAGGGGGGTGACCACTGGTGTGGAGCATCTATCTCCCATGTTGGTAATGACCAGGTCTAGGATATTGGAGCCCCTGGTGTGACAATGGATTACTTGATCCAGGGCATTGGAATTTATGGATTCCAAGAACCGTTGGGAAAAGGAGTTGGTACCCGAGTAGTTTTCCCAATTAATGGCAGGGTAGTTGAAATCACCCGGTATTAGGGTGTTTGGTTGTATCTTAATATTTTCCAGTATGTTTCAGAAGGTGTAGTGAGAATCTTGGGATATGGTGGGGGATCTGTAGCAAGCTACAATTTGGATTGCAGTCTTACCTAGTGTTAGTTGCACCTGGAGAATTTCAGATGCATTGTGTTGGGCAGCTAGCCTGGAGGTGTGAATATCCTTGGTGAATATGGACACTCCTCCACCTTTAGTGTTTCGGTCTTGGTTTTGTGGCTGAAAAGTGTGGTAAGAATTGTAGCCTGGTATTGCAGGGGTGCTCTCTGGAGCCTTGAACCAGGTCTCAGTCACTGCACAGATATCGATGTTCTCCATTTTTAGGAGTGCCTCGAGAGAGTGCATTTTGAGGTTTAGACTTCTATCATTGAGTAGCATTACCTTCAGATTTTGCATGCTTGTATCTGTTACGGTGGTGGTTTTATCCTTTGAACCTTGCCTAAAAAAGGCACTATAGTGGTGGTAAGAGCTTTAGCCAGTAACCTGAATCCCAGGGGTGACAGGTGCAGACCATCTCTGGCAAGGCATTGTGGCTTGTCGATCATGTCTTCCCAGACAGACAAATACTGGATCCCCTTTGAATGACACCAGAAGCTTTGCCAATTGTTGAAGTCAATCATTTTGTCCTTATACTGTGGTATCATTCTGGGCAAAGGCAGGATGCTACTCAGGGTTAGGGTCATACCTGCCTGAGTCACATGATCCGAAAGCTCTTCCATGTCTCTTTTCATGTAGTCCAGGGAGGTGCGTCTCAAGTCATTTACTCCAGCATGGACAATGACAGAGTCGTATTTGTACTTGTTGTGGAGTGACTTGAGTGCATGCGTTATGTGGCGGATCCTGGCACCCGACAGGCAGCTGACTGTAATTTTCTCCTTGTTCAGCCTGGTGAGTGGGGCATCAGTGTGCCTGACTATGGAGTCATCTATGACTAAAGTGTTGGGTACATTGCCTTGCCTTAGGGGCTGTTGTTGGGTGGCACACTGGTGTTGTGAGCTATGTGTCACTTCAGTTGTGACTGGTGTTTGTTTGCATTTCGGCTTCGGAGGTCCTTGTTTCTTGGGCAGGTTAATGTTAAGGGCCTCCACATATGTGGGTTTAGTGTTGCTATGTGTAGGAGTTGATGGTGTGGGTTTTGAAGGGCTATGAGTTGCTAGAGGTGTAATGCAGGTGTTAGCCTTCTCCTCTTGACTGTCTAGCACAGTCTTGACCAGAGAGAGCTTTGTTTCCAGTTTGGCTATGTAAGTGCATCTCTCGCAGGCTGTAGTGTTGGGTGGTTGGAGGAGAGGATTGTCTGTGTACATTAGGCAGTTGCTGCATTTCCCCAGTATGCCCAGACTCACCAGGTGCACAGGAGATATCACCGGAAGCTGACCCTTGGATATGCCTGTTTAGGTGCTTTTTTTGTAAGGTTTAAGAGCTGTTTTCCCTTACCTTTACAAGGTACTTTGCAATTGTAGGCTGTTTAGTGCCTATGATTAATTTCTCCTTATTGACAAGGAGAGCTGAGTGCTTGTATCAGTTTCAGGCTTCCTAGTGCATTCCAGCAGGTTCTAGAGCAAGTGCTAGTCACAGGGGTTCAGATTTTAGTGCTACTACTGAGAAACCAGCTAGTTTTAAGGGAAAATTTGAAGAGCAGACTTTCTGGCACCTGGAATAGTTTAACTGTAGCCTCATAGTGCTGCACGATGTGAAAAATGTGCAAACACACTCATTTTTAAGCCAGAAAGTTGAAAGGGATAGAAATCAGCCCAAAAAGGTTAATAAAATTACAGTTTCAGAGCTGGAAACCACTCTAGCATTAGATAGGCAGTACAATGCTCACCAGTCCCACTGGTCAGCAGTAGGACTTCCCTCTGCCATAGCAAGGTCTGGATAGCTCTGAGCACAGAAAATAAAGTCCTGAGACAAGCAAGGCCTGGGATATAGACTGGCTAGAAAAGGTGGGAAATGAGCAAACAAGATAGTATATATATTTTTTTGTTGAAACAGGCTAAACAATGCAATAATACAGTAAATAAACACAGAAAGGGCTAACACACTTGAGTGTGTAGTCCTAAACAGTAAATGCAATAACAACTCTTCAAAATTAGCAATTTAAAACTTTTTAAATGAAGCAAGGCAAGTGCACAACTGAAAAATGATTTAAGTGGCAGTAATACAGCAGAATAAGTAGCTAGTCTACATATACAGAGAAGTCTATATATACAGAAAAGCAGCTAAAACACACAAACACTTCAGATGCAGTGCAACCTAGAGCACTTGAGTTGTAGCAATATTAAGGCAATTACAGTTATAATAAATGCTCTAAAATTTCTAAAATGTTTGAGAAGCAGTCAGAACATAAGGAAATTCAGACAAAAAATGTTTTTTTTTTTTTGAAAGGGAAAATGGAGAAACAGAAGGCCTTATCAAATGTTCTCCCTGTATTAGGTAGAATGAGCTAATGACACTAGACTGGGAGGAGTGTCCCAGATCAAGTTTACAGTAGGGGCGGGCAACTGCAAAGCCATCAAGTATAACACAAGACATCAACAGGGAGGGTGGGTGGAGACACTAAAGCTATTAGCCTACAAAGCACTAGAGAAAGCCACAAAATGAAAGTTTTTAAACAGATAAAGATTTGTAAAGATACAAAATGCTTTTAACTGCAAACAAATCAGTTACCCGTGCAGATTACAATAAAAGGTCTAATATATAAATTGCTAGAAACAATAAACTGTATAAATAATAAAAAAAAAACAGGATACTTATATATCTCAGCTAAGAGTTGGAGTCAACACCTCTCATCCACTCTGCTCAGTGTGTATAGACAGAAACTCACTCAAAGTTAGAACAACCTTTATTTATTTATTTATTTATTTATTTTTTTACAAAAACACAAAAGAACCAGCCCCCATTAGCCTGCAGCCAATTAATACAATCTAGCCAAGGTAAAGAAAGGCTTCAGCTAATTCAAGATGGCCTGTTCATGTGCTTTGAACAATCACTGTATAAACATACAAGCTCAGAGCCAACAATTCTGAACTAGGACAAATACTAAAGCTATTAGCCTACAAAACACTAGAGACAGCCACAAAATGAAAGCTTTTAAACAGATAAAGATTTGTAAAGATACAGAATGCTTTTAACTGCAAACAAATCAGTTACCCGTGCAGATTACAATAAAAGTGCTATATATAAATTGCTAGAAACAATGAACTGTATAAATAATTGAAAAAAACAGGATACTTGTATATCTCAGCTAATAGTTGGAGTCAACACCTCTCATCCACTCTGCTCAGTGTGTATAGACCAAAATAAACAGCCTCTGCAAGGCTCAAACCCAGGACCCTACACACCACTGCCAAAGTGATTTACCCCTAAACCATGTCACTGACACACATCTTAGTATTTCAGACTGCTGTCATCACTGACACACAACCCAGCATTTCAGCCTACTGTCATCACTGAAACACATTTCAGTAATTCAGCCTACTGTCTTCAGTGGCACACAGCTCAGTACAAAACAATATTGTCATCACTGACAAACATCTCAGTACTTCACCCTGTTGTCATCATTGGCACACATCTCAGTACAAAACACCGTTGTCATCACTGACAAACATCTCAGTACTTCACACTGCTCATCAGTGATACACATCTCATTTCTTCACATGGCTGTCATCTTTGGCACAAATTTCAGTAATTCAGCCTACTGTCATTAGTGGCACACATCTCAGTACTTCACTCTGCTGTAATCACTGACACATATCTCAGAACTTCACCCTGCTGTCATCACTGACACACATCTCATTACTTCACCTGGCTGGCATCACTGACACACATCTCAGTACTTCACCTGTTGTCATCAGTGGCACACATCTCAGTACTTCACACTGTTGACATCAGTGGCACACATCTCAGTACTTCAGCCTACTGTTATTAGTGGCACACATCTTAGTACTTCACCATACTATCAACACCAACACACACCTCAGTATTTCAAACTGTTGTCATCAGTGGCACACATCTCAGTACTTCACCCTCCTGTCATCACTGACAGACATCTCAGTACTTTACCTTGCTGTCATCACAGCCAAGTATCTCAGTACTTCAGTCTACTGTCATCAGTGGCACACATCTCAGTACTTCACACTGCTGTCATCAGTGGCACACATTTCAAACTAGTGTCATCACTGACACACACCTCAGTTCTTTACGCTGCTGTCATCACTCACACACATCTCAGTACTTCAGCCTACTGACATCACTGACAGACATCTAAGTACTTCAACCTGCAGTCATTTGTGGCACAAACGATAGTACTTCACACTGCTATCACTGACACACATTTCAGTACTTCAGCCTACTGTCACTAGTGGCACACATCTCAGTACTTCACCCTACTGTTATCACTGGCACAAAACTCAGTACTTCAGCCTACTGTCATCAGTGGCACACATGTCAGTACTTCAGCCTGATGTAATCAGTGGCACACATCTCAATACTTCAGCCTACTGTCTCAGAACTTCATCCTGCTGTCATCACTAACACACATCTCAGTACTTCACCCTGCTGTCATCAGTTGCACACATCTCAATAAAAACACTGCTGTCATCACCGACAAACAGCTCAGTACTTCAAACTGCTTATCAGTGACACACATCTCAGTACTTCACACTGTTGTCATCTTTGGCACACATTTCAGTCCTTCAGCGTACTGTCATTCATGACACATGTCTCAGTACTTCACACTGCTGTCATCACTGATACACATCTCAGTACTTCACCCTGCTGTCATCAGTGGCACACATCTCAGTACAAAACACTTTTGTCATCACTGTCAAAATTCTCAGTACTTCACACTGATGTCATCTTTGGTACACATTTCAGTACTTCAGCCTACTGTCATTAGCGGCACACAGCTCAGTACTCCACTCTGCTGTCATCACTGACACACATCTCAGTACTTCACCCTGAAGTCAACATTGACACACATCTCATTACTTCAACCTGCTGGCATCACTGACACACATCTCAGTACTTCACCCTGTTGTCATCAGTGGCACACATCTCAGTACTTCACACTGTTGACATCAGTGGCACACATCTCAGTACTTCAGAATACTGTTATTAGTGGCACATATCTCAGTACTTCACCATATTATCATCACTGACACACATCTCAGTATTTCAAACTGTTGTCATGAGTGGCACATGTCTCAGTACTTCACACTGCTGTCATCAGTGGCACACATTTCAGTATTTCAAACTGCTGTCATCACTGACACACATCTCAGTACTTCACCCTGCTGTCATCACTGACACACATCTCAGTACTTCAGCCTACTGTCATCACTGACACACATCTCAGTACTTCAGCCTACTGTCATTAGGTGCACACATCTCAGTACTTCACACTGCTGTTATCACTAAATCACATCTTAGTACTTCACCCTGCTGTCATCAGTGGCACACATGACTTCAGCCTACTGTCATTAGTGGCTCACATTTCAGCACTTCACCCTGCTGTTATCATTGACACACAACTCAGTACATCAGCCTTCTGTCATCAGTGGAACACATGTCAGCTCTTCACCCTGCTGTAATCAGTGGTACACATCTCAATACTTCAGCCTATTGTCCTTAGTGGTGCACATCTCAGAACTTCATCCTGCTGTCACCACTAACACACATCTCAGTACTTCAGCTTACTGTTACCAGTGGCACACATCTCAGCACTGCACCCTGCTGTCATCAGTGGCACACATCTCAGTACAAAACACTGTTATCATCATTGACAAACATCTCAGTACTTCACACTGCTCATCAGTGAGACACATCTCAGTACTTAAAACTGCTGTCATTATTGGCACACATATCAGTACTTCAGCCTACTGTTATTTGTGGCACACATGTCAGTATTTCACTCTGCAGTCATCAATGACACACATATCAGTACTTCACCTTGCTGTCATCACTGACACATATCTCAGTACTTTAGCCTACTGTCATCACTGACACACATCTCAGTATTCAGTCTACTGTCATCAGTGGCTCACATCTCAGTACTTCACACTGCTGTCATCAGTGGCACACATAGTATTTCAAACTACTGTCATTAATGACACACATCTCAGTACTTCACCCTGGTGTCATAACTCACACACATCTCAGTACTTCAGCCTTCTGTCATCACTGACACACATCTCAGTATATCAGCCTACTGTCATCACTGACAGACATCTCAGTACTTCAGCCTACTGTTATTAGTGGCATACATTTCAGTATTTCACCCTGCTGTTATCACTGACACACAACTCAGTACTTGAGCCTACAGTCATCAGTGGCACACGTCAGTACTTCAACCTGCTGTAATCAATGGCACACCTCTCAATACTTTAGCCTACTGTCATTAGTGGCACACATTTCTGAACTTAATCCTGCTTTCATCACTAACACACATCTCAGTACTTCAGCCTATGGTCATCAGTGGCACCCATCTCAGTAAAAACACTGCTGTCATCACTGACAAACATCTCAGTACTTCACACTGCTCATCAGTGACACACATCTCAGTACTTCACACTGCTGTCATCATTGGCACACATCTCAGTACTTCAGCCTACTGTCATTAGTGGCACACATGTCAGTATTTAACTCTGCTGCCATCACTGACACAAATCTCCGTTCTTCACTCTGCTGTCATCACTGACACACATCTCAGTACTTCAGCCTGCTGTCATCACTGACACAGATCTCAGTACTTCAGCCTACTGGCATCACTGACACACATCTCAGCACTTCAGCCTACTGTCATTAGTGGCACATATCTCAGTACTTCACACTGATACCATCATTATCACACATCACAGTAATTCAGCCTACTGTCATTAGTGGCAACTATCTCAGTACTTCACTCTGATGTCATCACTGACACACATCTCATACTTAACCCTGCTGTCATCACTGGCACATATCTCAGTACAAAACATTGTTGTCATCAGTGACAAACATTTCAATACTTCACACTGCTCACCAGTGACACACATCTCAGTACTTCACACTGCTGCCATCACTGGCACACAGTTCAGTACTTCAGCCTGCTGTCATTAGTGGCACCCATCTCAGTACTTCACTCTGATGTCATCACTGACACACATCTCAGTACTTCACCCTGCTGTCATCAGTGGCACACATCTCAGTACAAAACACTGTTGTCATCACTGACAAACATCTCAGTACTTCACACTGCTCATCAGTGACACACATCTCAGTACTTCACACTGCTGTCATCACTGGCACACATCTCAGTACTTCAGCCTACTGTCATTAGTGGCACACATCTCAGTACTTCACTCTGCTGTCATCACTGACACACATCTCAGTACTTCACCCTGCTGTCATCACTGACACACATCTCGATACTTCACTTTGCAGGTATCACTGACACATATCTCAGTACTTTACTCTGCTGTCATCAGTGGCACACATCTCAGTACTTCACACTGCTGTCATCACTGACACACATCTCAGTACTTCAGCCTGCTGTCATCACTGACACACATCTCAGTACATCAGCCTACTGTCATCACTGACACATCGCAGTACTTCAGCCTACTGTCATTAGCGGCATACATCTCAGGACTTTACATTGATGTCATTACTGACACACATCTCGGCACTTCACTCTGCTGTGATCACTGACACACATCTCGGTACCTCAGCTTGCTGTCATCACTGACACACATCTCAGTATTTCAGACTGCTGTCATCACTGACAAACAACTCAGTATTTCAGCCTACTGTCACCACTGAAACACATTTCAGTAATTCAGCCTAATGTTATAAGTGGCACACAGCTCAGTACAAAACAATATTGTCATCACTGACAAATATCTCAGTACTTCACCCAGCTGTCATCATTGGCACACATCTCAGTACAAAACACTGTTGTTATCACCGACAAACATTTCAGTACTTCACACTGATCATCAGTGACACACATCTCAGTACTTCACACTGCTGTCATCGTTATTACACATTTCAGTACTTCAGCCTACTGTCATTAGTGTCACATGTCTCAGTGCTTCACACTGCTGTGATCACTGATACGTATCTCAGTACTTCACCCTGCTGTCATCAGTGGCACACATCTCAGTACAAAACACTGATGTCATCACTGACACACATCTCAATTCTTCACATGGCTGTCATCTTTGGCACACATTTCAGTAATTCAGCCTACTGTCATTAGTGGCACACATCTCAGTACTTCACTCTGCTGTCATCACTGATACACATTTCAGAACTTCACCCTGCTGACATCACTGACACACATCTCATTAATTCACCCGGCAGGCATCACTGACACACAACTCAGTACTTCACCCTGTTGTCATCATCAGCGCACATTTCAGCACTTCATACTATTGACATCAGTGGTACACATCTCAGTACTTCAGCCTACTGTTATTAGTGGCACACATCTTAGTACCTCACCATACTATCAACACCGACACATATCTCAGTATTTCAAACTATTGTCATCAGTGGCACACATCTCAGTACTTCACTGTCCTGTCATCACTGACAGACATCTCAGTACTTTACTTTGCTGTCATCACTGACACACATCTCAGTACTTCAGTCTACTGTCATCAGTGGCACACATCTCAGTACTTCACACTGTTGTCATCAGTGGCATACATTTCAGTATTTCAAACTAGTGTCATCACTGACACACACCTCAGTAATTCACCCTGCTGTCATCACTGACACACATTTCAGTACTTCAGCCTACTGTCATCACTGACAGACATCTAAGTACATCAACCTACTGTCACCACTGACACACATCTCAGTACTTCAGCCTGCAGTCATTTGTGGCACAAACCACAGTACTTCACACTGATGTTATCACTGACACACATTTCAGTACTTCAACCTACTGTCATTAGTGGCACACATCTCAGTATTTCACACTGCTGTTATCACTGAATCACATCTTAGTACTTCACCCTGCTGTCATCAGTGGCACACATGACTTCAGCCTACTGCGTTTAGTGGCACACATCTCAGTACTTCACCATTCTGTTATCACTGACACACAACTCAGTACTTCAGCCTACTGTCATCAGTGGCACACATCTCAGTACTTCAGCCTACTGTCATTAGTGGCACATATCTCAGTACTTCACACTGCTGTCATCACTGACACACATCTCAGTACTTCACCCTGCTGTCATCAGTGGCACACTTCTATGTACAAAACTCTGTCATCACTGACAAACATCTCAGTACTTCACACTGCTCATCAGTGACACACATCTCAGTACTTCACACTGCTGTCATCTTTGGCACACATCTCAGTACTTCAGCCTACTGTCATTAGTGGCACACATCTCAGTACTTCACTCTGCTGTCATCACTGACACACATCTCAGTACTTCACCCTGCTGTCATCACTGACACACATCTCAGTACATCACCCTGCAGGCATCACTGACACACATCTCAGTACTTTATCCTGCTGTCATCAGTGGCACACATCTCAGTACTTCACACTGCTGTCATCAGTGGCACACATCTCAGTACTTCACACTGCTGTCATTAGTGACACACATCTCAGTACTTCACCCTGCTGTCATCACTGACACACATCTCAGTACTTCACCCTGCAGGCATCACTGACACACATCTCAGTACTTCACCCTGCTGTCATCAGTGGCACACATCTCATTACTTCAGCCTACTGTCATTAGTGGCACACATCTCAGTACTTCACACTGCTGTCATCATTGACACACATCTCAGTACTTCACTCTGCTGTCATCACTGAAGCACATCTCAGTACTTCATCCTACTGTCATCACTGAAAATCATCTCAGTACTTCAGCCTGCTGTCATCACTGACACACATCTCAGTACTTCAGCCAACAGTCATCATTGACACACATCTCAGTACTTCACATTGCTGTCATTAGTGACACACATCTCAGTACTTCACACTGCTGTCATCATTGACATACATCTCAGTACTTCACTCTCTTGTAATCAGTGGCACACATCTCAGTAAATAACTCTGTTATCATCACTGACAAACATCTCAGTACATCACAATGCTCATCAGTGGCACACATCTCAGTACTTCACACTGATGCCAGCATTGTCACACATCTCAGTACTGCAGCCTACTCTCATTAGTGGCACCCATCTCAGTACTTCACTCTGCTGTCATCACTGATGCACATCTCATATTTTCATCCAGCTGGCATCACTGACACACATCTCAGTACTTTATCCTGCTGTCATCAGTGGCACACATCTCAGTACTTCAGCCTACTGTCATTAGTGGCACACATCTCAGTACTTCACACTGCTGTCATCACTGACACACATCTCAGTACTTCAGCCTACTGTCATCACTGACACACATCTCAGTACTTCACACTGCTGTCATCACTGACACACATCTGAGTACTTCACCCTGCTTTCATCACTGGCACACATCTCAGTACATAAAACTGTTATCATCAATTACAAACATCTCAGTACTTCACATTGCTCATCAGTGGCACACATCTCAGGACTTCACACTGATGCCATCATTGTCACACATCTCAGTACTTCAGCCTACTGTCATTAGTGGCACCCATCTCAGTACTTCACTCTGATGTCATCACTGACACACATCTCAGTACTTCACACTGTTGACATCAGTGGCACACATCTCAGTACTTCAGCCTACTGTCATTAGTGGCACACATCTCAGTATTTCACCATACTATCATCACTGACACACAGTATTTCAAACTGCTGTCATCAGTGGCACACATCTTAGGACTTCTCCTTGCTGTCATCACTGACAGACATCTCAGTACTTCACCTTGCTGTCATCACTGACACACATCTCAGTACTTCTGTCTACTGTCATCAGTGGCATACATCTCAGTACTTCACACTGCTGTCATCAGTGGCACACATTTCAGTATTTCAAACTGCTGTCATCACTGACACACATCTCAGTACTTCCCCCTGCTGTTATCACTCACACACATATCTTAATACTTCAGCCGACTGTCATCCCTGACACACATCTCAGTACTTCAGCCTACTGTCATCACTGACACACATCTCAGTACTTCAGCTTACAGTCATTCGTGGCATGAACCAGAGTACTTTACACTGCTGTCATCACTGACACACATCTCAGTACTTCAGCCTACTTTCATTAGTGGCACACATCTCAGTACTTCACATTGCAGTCATCACTGACACACATCTCAGTTCTTCTGTCTACTGTCATCAGTGGCATACATCTCAGTACTTCACACTGCTGTCATCAGTGGCACACATTTCAGTATTTCAAACTGCTGTCATCACTGACACACATCTCAGTACTTCACCCTGCTGTCATCACTGATACACATCTCAGTACTTCAGCCTACTGTCATCACTGACACACATCTCAGTACTTCAGCCTACTGTATTCACTGACACACATTTCAGTACTTCAGCTTACAATCATTTGTGGCAAAAACCACAGTAAATCACACTGCTGTCATCACTGACACACATCTCAGTACTTCAGCCTACTGTCATTAGTGGCACACATCTCAGTACTTCACACTGCTGTCATCACTGACACACATCTCAGTAATTCACACTGCTGTCATCAGTGACACACATCTCAGTACTTCACACTGCTGTCATCACTGGCACAACCTCTCAGTACTTCACCCTATTGTCATTAGTGGCACACATCTCAGTACCGCATGCTGCTGTAATCAATGACACACATGTCAGTACCTCAACCTGTGCCATCAGTGGCACACATCTCAGTACTTCACATTGCTGTCATAACTGACCCACATCTCAGTACATCACTCTCCTGTCATCAGTGGCACACTTCTCAGTACATCAGCCAACTGTCATCACTGGCACACATCTAAGTACTCCAGCCTACTGTCATCACAAACACACATCTCAGTACTTTAGCCTACTGTCATAAGTGGCACACATCTCTGTACTTCACATTGCTGTCTTTACTGACACATCTTTGTACATCAGTCTGAGGTCATCAGTGGCACAGATCTCAGCACTTCACACTGTTTTCATCAGTGGCACACATCTCAGTAATTCAAACTGCTGTCATCAGTGGCACACATCTCAGTACTTCACACTGGTGTCATCAGTGGTACACATCTCAGTATTTCAAACTGCTGTCATCACTGACACACATCTCAGTACTTCACCCTGAAGTTATTAGTGGCACACATGTCAGTACTTCACTCTGCTGTCATCAGTGGTTCACATCTCAGTACTTTACACTGCTGTCATCAGTGGCAGACATCTCAGGACTTCAGCCTACTGTCATTAGTGGCAAATATCTAAGTCCTTCATACTGCTGTCATCACTGACACACATCTCACTATTATACACATTGTCATCAGTTCCACACATCTCAGTACTTCACCCAGTTGTCATCTCTGACACACATCTCAGTACTTCCCCCTGCTATCATCAGTGGCACACATCTCAGTACTTCACCCTGTTGCTATCACTGACACATCTCAGTACTACACACTGCTGCCATTAGTGACACACATCTCAATACTTCACCCTTCTGTCATCAGTGGCACACATCTCAGAACTTCAACTTGTTGTCATCACTAACACACATCTCAGTACTTCAGTCTACTGTCATCACTGACACATATCTCAGTACCTGACCCTACTGTCATTATTGGCACACATCTCAGTACTTCACACTGCTGTCATCACTGACACACATCTCAGTACTGCACCCTGCTGTCATCAGTGGCACACATCTCAGAACTTCACACTTTTCCCATCAGTGACTCACATCTCGGTACTTCACACTGCTGTCATCGGTGGCATTCATCTCAATATTTCAAACTGCTGTCATCAGTTGCAAACATCTCAGTATTTCAGACTGCTGTCATAAGTGTGACACATCTCAGTACTTCACATTGCTATCATCAGTGGCATGCATCTCAGTATTTCAAACTGTTGTCATCACGTCACACATCTCAGTATTTCAGACTGCTGTCATCAGCATCACACTTCTCAGTACATCATACTGATTTCATCAGTGGCACACATCTCAGAACTTCAAACTGTTGTCATCACTGACACACATGTAAGTACTTCAGCCTACTATCATCTCTGACACACACCTCAGTGCTTCAGGGCACTGTCACCACTGCCACACATCTCAATACTTCATACTGTGGTCACCAGTGGATTATGTCTCAGTATTTCACTCTGCTGTCATCAGAGACACACATCTCAATACTTTACTGTGCTGTCAGAGGAGCACACCTCAGTACTTCAGCCTACTGTCCTTAGTGGCACACATCTCAGGACTTCATGCTGTCATGAGTGGTACACATCTCAGTACTTCAGCACGTTGTCATCAGTGGCACACATTTCAGTACTTCAGCATGTTGTCATCAGTGGCACACATCTGGCTTTCGCCACCCATTTTAAATTAATTTTGCTATGCCTTTTTTTGAGGTTAGTATACCGTGCCTCTGTCTAACAGTGACACAGAAGTGATAGCCGGGGTAAACCTATGATCTCCCATCCACTCATCAAGATTCCTCTTGAAGAGAGTCAATGAGGGACTCTGCCTAACCTGGACTGGGATTTTATTCCAGAGTGAAGGGAGCTTCTGGGTTATGAATCTGTCCCTCCAGCATGTCCTATTTATTTCAGTGCTGAGGTTCAAGTCTCTCGAGCGTGTAGCTCGATGGGACTTGGATTTTCTGAGGTGCAGCATGTCCATTAATTCCGGGTTGGACATGGCTTTATGTCAGGCACAGATCGCCTCTGAGCAGGCGGTATGCCACTGAGTAGAGCTGGAGTTTCTTTAACCGGGCAGCATATGGCATCTGTTTGAGCCCTTTGATCCTCTTGGTGAGGTACTTTTGGGGTCTTTCCAGTTGTTGCAGGTGTCTGGTAAGGTACATCCCAAAAGGGGCATTGTACTCAATTATGGGCCTGATGAGGGATGAGTAAAGAGGCACGATGACCTCCCCTGATCTAGATGTGAATCCCTTCATGATTAGGTGAGCTATATAAAATGTTTTTCTAACCACTTTGGCCAAGTGGTTGTCAAATGAGAGATTGCTATCAACTTGGGTCCCCAGGTCCCTAATGACTTCTTCTGTACTTAATGGATTACCACCTATGTGGTAATTTGTGAGCACTTTGTTTTTACCAAAGGGGATGACTATACACTTTTTGGCGTTTAGCTTGATGCCATGGCTCTGGCACCAGTTGTCTGTTTCTATGAGGCCCTTTTGGAGGATGCTTGTGTCAGCTGGAGAGTTGATTATGGCGCCCAGTTTGCAGTCATCTGCGAACTTGGTCAGCCACAGTCCTTCCGTGTTGGCCTGTACCGCCGAGAAATATATACCGAACAAGAGAGGTTTCAGGACTGAGCCTTGTGGGATGCCACTTGTAACTGGTTTGGAGTCTGACATGGCTCCATCAATTCTAACCATGTGGGTTCTGTCCTTGAGCCAGTTTGCAACCCATCTAGTGACATAGGGGTTTATATTTAAGCTGGTGACTTATCTATAATGCCCGAGTGGGGTATTGTATCGAAGGCTTTTGCGAGGTCCAGGTAGGCTGTGTGGACCACCTTCCCCTCGTCAATGGCCTTGGTGACTGTTTCAAAGAAATTGACCAGGTTTAAGAGGCAGGATCTGCCCTTAACAAAGCCAGACTGGGTAGGATCCAGTGTCTGTAGGTCCCCAATATCTTTATTTATGAGGTCCATGATGATCCTTTCCATAGCTTTGCAGACCAAGCTAGTCAGGCTTATGGGGCGATAGTTTCCAGGATCCGTTGAGGCACCACCTTTGTGGAGAGGGACCACTGTTGCTGTACGCCACTCTTTGGGTACATATCCTGTAGTAAGGCTAAGATTGAACAGTAGTTTTATGTTTGGGTTTAGCTCTTCTTGGAGTTCATGTAGGACGCAGCCTGGGACACCATCTGGTCCCATTGATGCTGTTTTTTTTTGCTTTGGAGAGGGCGGCTCTTACCTGAGCATCTGAGATATCAGGGGGGCAGCACTCTGTTTGGATAGATATTTGCCCTTTTGGTGGGGAGGGGGGGAGAAGTTTGCACTGAACCTGTCAGCTAGGATGTTGGCAATGTCTGTGGGCTTGGTGTATTTTTTGTCATTTTGGACTAATTCTGAGCATATCTGGGAATTCCCACCCCGGTTCCTAACATAACTAAAGGAAGCCTTGTGATTATCCTTAGTGTCCTGTGCAATTTTTCTCTCGAAGCTGGCCTTATACGATTTTATGAGTGCCCGTAGTTTTTTGCTAATACTGATCAGAGATGCCTTCCCTTTTTGGGATTTTGCTCTATCATGTAGTAGCTTCCTCCTTCTATTGTATAGTTTGTTTATGGCTGGGGTCCACCAGACAGGATGTCTGCCTTTGGAGGATTGGGTCTTGGTTTTATTTGGGATTGCATGATCCATGCAATCCTGAAGGTGTTCATAGAATGCGTTTATAAAGGATTCTGTGGTCTGGGCCGTATTTTCCACAGGCCCGGGGCTTTGAAGGATTTCGCCTCAGTTTTGAGGCATGTGAAATTGCTTTAGAGAAGTTTTTCACTGTGGTTTTCTGGGCAGGGGGTGGGGTCGGGATGTGAATATCCAGTGAGATTAGTTTATGGTCTGATCTTACCAGTGAGGGATACACTTCTGGTCTGGAGCATAGTGTCCCCATGTTGGTGATGATCAGGTCCAGTATGTTTTCCCCTCTTGTGGGAGTGGTAACAAGTTGTTCCACAGCATTTGAGTTTATAAATTCTAGGAACCTTTGGGCTAGGGTGTTGGAGCTAGAGTAATGCTCCCAGTCTATGTTTGGGTAGTTGAAGTCGCCCAATATAATGGTGTTTGGAGAGACCTTCATATTTTCCAGTATTCTCAGGAAGGCCGAGTGGGGTTCCTGTGTTTGGTAGGGTGGTCTGTAGCAGGCTATAAACTGGAAGGCAGTTTGACCCACAGTTAGTTGCACATGGATAGTCTCTGATGCTTCGTGCTGTGCCACCAACCTGTAGGTGTGGGTATCTTTGATGAATATTGATACTCCCCATTCTTTTGTGGTTCGGTCCAAGTTTTGGGGCCGAAAAGCATGGTATGAGGTATAACCTGGTAGTGCTGGGGTGCTCTCGGGAGCCTTGAACCAGGTTTCTGTTACTGCACAGATATCGATGTTCTCCATGCTAAGAAGAGTTTCGAGTGCGTGCATCTTGAGGTTTAGACTTCTGGCGTTGAGTAGCATTACTCTTAGTTTCTTATCCCTTGTGATACCTATGGAGGTGGGTTTGTCTTTTGAGCCTTGCCTAAAAAAGGCACTATGGGGGTAGCAAGAGCCTTTGTCAATATCCGAAAGCCCAGGGGTGACAGGTGCAAGCCGTCCCTAGCGAAGCATCGTGGCTTGTCGAGCTTGTCATCCCAGGCTGACAGGCATTGGATCCCCTTTGAATGACACCAACACTTAAGCCAATTGTTGAAATTGATCAGCTTGTCTTCATATTGTGGCATCATTCTTGGTGAGGGTAAGATGCTACTCAAGGTCAGGGTCATACCGGCTTGGGATACATGCTCAGAGAGCTCCTCTATGTCTCTTTTCATGTAGTCCAGGGAGGTACGTCTCAGGTCATTCACACCAGCATGGACAATGACTGAGTCATATTTGTACTTGCCTTGGAGTGACCTGAGTGCTTGTGTTATGTGGCGGATCCTAGCGCCCCACAGGCAGCTCACTGTGACCTTCTCCTTGTTCAGTCTGGTGAGCAGGACATCAGTGTGCCTGACGATAGAGTCACCTATTACAAGTGTATCAGGTGTGTTGTTTAGCCTTAAGGGCTGTGACTGTTCGGCACACTGGCTTTGTGAGCTATGTGTTGCACGTGTTTTGTTTTGGGGTAGCAGTTGCTTGGGTGTCTGCTTTGGAGGTCTCTGCTGCTTAGGCAGATTTTTATTTAGAGCCTCCGTGTATGTTTTTGTGTGTTTATGTGTTTGGTTTGTTGTCGTGGTAGGTCTATGTGAGACTGGAATTGTAGTGAGTGTGGTTTCCTTCTCCTCCTGACTATTTACGCCAATACTGAGTTGAGAGAGCTTAGCCTCCAGTTTGGCTATATGGTTGCATCTCTCACATGTGTTGGAATTTGTTGGGAGGAGGAGAGGATTGTCTGTGTACATGAGGCAGTTGTAACATTGCCTCAAGATTCCCAGATTCACCAGCTGGACCGGAGAGGAGATTGACAACTGACCTTTGGACATGCTAGAATAGTATTGGGAATTCCTTTATAATTGAAAAAAGGGCCAATGGGGAACAAGGTACTCAAGGGGAATTTGTGAGGGTGTAGTGCTTTTAATTTTTTAGAGCTGACTTATATAATTGCTTTAGTGAGCAAGTGCCAGGTAACTTAAATGCAATGTGTTACAGATAACTTAAATGCAAAAATGACAAACAGTAACTTTCTTTCAAGTGAAACAAGGAAATAAGTACAGTAAGCAATGCAGATATAACTAGGGATCCACAGAAGTGCTAAAAGGCCACGTTTTAGGTGGAATTAGCGTTTCAGGGAAATAAACAAACAACAAGCATACAAACAAAGCTAGATTCAGCAGGCCTGGATCTAGTCTATGCTACAGCAAACAAGGTGTACCAATTTCAGTAAGAAACAGTTAGAATATGCAGGCACTATAAGCCTTTAACCAGAAATTCCCTGCTCAGAAGGGCAGAGTCCAGCCTCTCCTCCCACAAGAGTGCAGACCGCAATCCTTCTTAACGTAAAATAACTGGCCTGAAGCCCAAGTGCTTAAACCAGAACTAATACACTTTTAGAATAACAGACACTGAGCTCTCACTCAGCAGTTCCCAACTTAGAAGGATGTAAGCTACCTGTCCTGCCACCACAGTGCAGGCCACAAACCTTCCTAATGTAAAACAACTGGTCTGAAGCCCAAGTGCTTAATCCAAAAGACTTAGAAATGTTAGCTACACTTTAATCAAGTTACTACCAGCAGTAATAAATACAACTGAATAATTTAAAGAATGCCTGGATTAGTGCTCAAGTTATACAAACAAAGCTAGATTCAGCAGGCCTGGATCTAGTCTATGCTACAGCAAACAAGGTGTACCAATTTCAGTAAGAAGCAGTTCAAATATGCAGGCACTATAAGCCTTTAACCAGAAATTTCCAGCTCAGAAGTACAGAGTCAAGTCTCTCCTCCCACAAGAGTGCAGAACAGAAACCCTCTTAATGTAAAATAACTGGCCTCAAGCCCAAGTGCTTAAACCAGAATTAATACACTTTTAGAATAACAGACACTGAGCCCTCAATCAGCAGTTCCCAACTTAAAAGGATGTAAGCTACCTGTTCTGCCACTACAGTGCAGACCACAAACCTTCTTAATGTAAAACTGCTCTGAAGCCCCGGTGCTTAAACTAAAAGGCTTAGAATGAGTTACACCAAGCAGTAATAAATACAATTGAGTACTTTTAAGATGATGCAAAAGCAAAATAAAGTAGGAAAAAACACAAATACAGTAAAATAAGATTTTTTTTTTTTTTTTTTTTTTTTTGTGGAAAGAGAGAAAGGAAAGAGAGAAAGGAGTAGCAGAAACTGAGCTTATTGGACTTCTCAAATGCTCCCCCTGTACTGGGTAGAATGAGGTAATGACACTAGACTGGGAGGAGGGTCCCAGATCAAATTTACACTAGGAGCGGGCAACTGCAAAGCCACCAACTATAAAAACACTATACCAACAGGAAGGGAGGGTGGGAAACAAACTGCAGAAATGTTACTCACAGTTGAAAAGCAGCAGTGAGCCTTTAAATTAAAGTTTTAAACAGCTAAAGGAGCCACTAGAAAAAAGAGTTTAACTGCAACAAGTTATCATAAACAAACAACCCAACAGATGCTTAATAAGAGTGGACAATTTCCAGTTAATACCTCACACAGAGTGAAACTAGCTAGAAAAAATACACAGTACACAAAGTGCTATAAACAACAATGAAATAAAGAACAAAATAAACAAAAAACAGGATACTTAATGTTATATATTATAGCTCCAAGTTTGCTGAGTGTCCTTCCTTCGATTAGCTCACTGTAAAATGGCAGAACACTCACAACTGAGTTTCTTAGGTAACAGAAAGTTGAAACCTGAGACAGCTTTTAAGAAAGAAATCTCAAAAGAACCAATGAGGTGCTTAGTCTAAGCTGTAGTCCAGGAGACCCCAGTCAGCCAATGACCTCAAACAATTCTCTCTCACTGAAATGCCTGATGGCTTTGGCTAAAACAAGATGTCCCTGAATTATGTGCTCAGACACACAAACTCGACAAACACTAGGCCCAAATACAAGCCTGAATATGGAAATGCTACAAATATCCCCACTACTTAGAACAAACTGCAGAAATGTTACTCACAGCTGAAAAGCAGCAGTGAGCCTTTAAATTAAAGTTTTAAACAGCTAAAGGAGCCACTAGAAAAAAGAGTTTAACTGCAACAAGTTATCATAAACAAACAACCCAACAGATGCTTAATAAGAGTGGACAATTTCCAGTTAATACCTCACACACATTGAAACTAGCTAGAAAAAATACACAGTACACAAAGTGCTATAAACAACAATGAAATAAAAAACAAAATAAACAAAAAACAGGACACTTAATGTTATATATTATAACTCCGAGTTTGCTGAGTGTCCTTCCTTCGATTAGCTCACTGTAAAATGGCAGAACACTCACAACTAAGCTTCTTAGGTAACAGAAAGTTGAAACCTGAGACAGCTTTTAAGAAAGAAATCTCAAAAGAACCAATGAGGTGCTTAGTCTAAGCTGTAGTCCAGGAGACCTCAGTCAGCCAATGGCCTCAAACAATTCTCTCTCACTGAAATGCCTGATGGCTTTGGCTAAAACAAGATGTCCCTGAATTATGTGCTCAGACACACAGCCTTCACAAACACTAGGCCCAAATACAAGCCTGAATATGGAAATGCTACAAATATCCCCACTACTTAGAACAAACTGCAGAAATGTTACTCACAGCTGAAAAGCAGCAGTGAGCCTTTAAATTAAAGTTTTAAACAGCTAAAGGAGCCACTAGAAAAAGAGTTTAACTGCAACAAGTTATCATAAACAAACAACCCAACAGATGCTTAATAAGAGTGGACAATTTCCAGTTAATACCTCACACACAGTGAAACTAGCTAGAAAAATACACAGTACACAAAGTGCTATAAACAACAATGAAATAAAGAACAAAATAAACAAAAAACAGGATACTTAATGTTATATATTATAGCTCCGAGTTTGCTGAGTGTCCTTCCTTCGATTAGCTCACTGTAAAATGGCAGAACACTCACAACTCAGCTTCTTAGGTAACAGAAAGTTGAAACCTGAGACAGCTTTTATTAAAGATATCTCAAAAGAACCAATGAGATGCTTAGTCTAAGCTGTAGTCCAGCAGACCTCAGTCAGCCAATGACCTCAAACAATTCTCTCTCACTGAAATGCCTGATGGCTTTGGCTAAAACAAGATGTCCCTGAATTATGTGCTCAGACACACAGCCTCCACAAACAGTAGGCCCAAATACAAGCCTGAATATGGAAGTGCTACAAATATCCCCACTACTTAGAACAAACTGCAGAAATGTTACTCACAGCTGAAAAGCAGCAGTGAGCCTTTAAATTAAAGTTTTAAGCAGCTAAAGGAGCCACTAGAAAAAAGAGTTTAACTGCAACAAGTTATCATCAACAAACAACCCAACAGATGCTTAATAAGAGTGGACAATTTCCAGTTAATACCTCACACACAGTGAAACTAGCTAGAAAAAATACACAGTACACAAAGTGCTATAAACAACGATGAAATAAAGAACAAAATAAACAAAAAACAGGATACTTAATGTTATATATTATAGCTCCGAGTTTGCTGAGTGTCCTTCCTTCGATTAGCTCACTGTAAAAAGAAAGTCTCACAAATCTCAGTATCTCAGCCTGCTTTCATAGGAGCACACATCTCAGTCTTTCAAACTGCTGTTATCACTGTCAGAAATCTTACTACTTTGCATCGCTGTCATCAGCAGCACACATCTAAGTACTTCACGTTGCTGTCATCACTGACACACATCTCAGTATTTTATTCTAATTTCATCAGTGCCATACATCTCAGTACTTCACCATGTTGACATCAGTAGCACACATCTCAGTATTTCAGCCTACTGTCAAATGTGGCACACATCTAAGTACTTCCCCCACTTTCATCACTTACACACATTTCAGTACTTCAGTCTGCTGTCATCAGGGGCACACAACTCAGTACTTCACTGTGCTGTCATCAATGACACACATCTCAGTACATCACTCTGCTGTCATCAGTAGCACACATCTCAGTGCTTCAACTTGCTGTCATCAGTGGCACACATCACAGTATTTCAGCATGTTGTCATCCGTGACACACATCTCAGTACTTCACACTGCTGTCATCAGTCTCACACATCTCAGTACTTCAGCCTACTGTCATTAGTGTCAAACATCTGGGTCCTTCACACTGCTGTCATCAGTGACACACATCTCAGTAATTCACCTTGCTGTCATCAGTGGCACACATCAGTAATACACCCTGCTGTCATCAGTGGCACACAACTCAGTACTTCATACTACTGTCAATAATGGCACACATCTTAGTACTTCAGCCTACACGCATCACTGACACACATATCAGTACTTCAGCCTACTGTCATTAGTGGCACACATCACAGAACTTCACCCTGCTGTCATCACTGATATGCATCTCAGTATTTCAGCCTACTGTCACCAGTGGCACACATATCAGTACTTCACACTGCTGTAATCAGTGGCACACATGCTAGTACTTCAACTTGCTGTCATCAATGGCACACATCTCAATACTCCACACTGCTGTCATCAGTGGCAGACATCTCGGTGCATCAGCCTTTTATCATTAGCGGCAAACATCTCAGTCCTTCACACTGCTGTCATCACTGACAGACATATCACTACTTTACATTGCTGTCATCAGTTGCACACATCTCAGTACTTTGCCCTGATTTCATCACTAACACACATCTCCGTACTTCACCCTGCTGTCATCAGTGGCACACATCTCATTACTTCACCCTGCTGTCATCAGTGGCACACATCTCATTACTTCACCCTGCTGTCATCAGTGGCACACATCTCAGTATTTCAGCCTACTGTCATCAGGGGCACACAAATCATTACTTCACACTGCTATCATTGGCACACATCTCAATACTTCAGCCTACTGTCAGTAGTGGCACATATCTTAGTTCTTCACCCTGCTGTCATCAGGGGCACCCATCTCATTACTTCACACTGCTGACATCAGTGGCATGCATCTCAGTACTTCACACTGCTGTCATTAGTGCCACACATCTCAGTACCTCAACCTGCTATCATCAGTGTCACACCTTTAAGTAATTCACACTGCTGTCATCCCTGACACACATATCAGTACTGCACACTGCTCCTCAGTGACACACACCTCAATACGTCACCCTGCTGTCATCAGTGGAACACATCTCAGAACTTCAACTTGTTGTCATCACTGACACACATCTCAGTACTTCACCCTACTGTCATCACTGACACACATCTCAGAACCTGACCCTACTGTCATTAGTGGCACACATCTCAGTACTTCACACTGCTGTCATCACAGACACACATCTCAGTATCTCACCCGGCTGTCATCAATAGCACACATTTCAGCACTTTCCAATTTTCTCATCAGTGACACACATCTCAGTACTTCACACTGTTGTCATCAGTAGCACTCATCTCAGTATTTTAAACTGCTGTCATCAGTTGCACACATCTCAGTATTTCAAACTGCTGCCATGAGTGTGACACAACTCAGTACTTCACATTGCTATCATCAGTGGCATGCATCTCATTATTTCAAACTGCTGTCATCGGTGTCACACATTTCAATATTTCAGACTGCTTTCATCAGAATCACACTTCACAGTACTTCACACTGCTTTCATCAGTGGCACACATCTCAGCACTTCAAACTGTGGTCATCACTGACATACATCTCAGTACTTCAGCCTATTGTCATCTCTGACACACACTTCAGTACTTCAGGGCACTGTTATCACTGACACACATCTCAATACTTCACACTGCTGTCTCCAGTGGCACACATCTCAGTACTTCACTGTGCTGACATCAGAGGAGCACATCTCAGTACTTCAGCCTACTGTCCTTAGTGGCACACATCTCCGGACTTCAACATGCTGTCATGAGTGACACACATCCCAGTACTTCACACTGCTGTCATCAGTGGCACACATCTCAGTACTTCAGCATGTTGTCATCAGTAGCACACATCTCAGGACTTCAAACTGCTGTCATCAGTCTCACACATTTCAGCACCTCAGCCTACTGTCAAAGGGGTACACATCTCGGTCCTTCAAAATGTTGTCATCTCTTTCACAAATCTTGCTACTTTACATTGCTGTTAGTGGCACATAATAAAGTACTTCACCTTGCTGTCATCACTGACACACATCTCAGTATTTCAAACTGCTGTCATCAGTGGCACACATCTCAGTACTTCACCATGCTGCTATCACTGACAGATATCTCAGTACTTCACCTTGCTGTCATAACTGACATACATCTTAATACTTCAGCCTGCTGTCATCAGTGGCACAAATCTCAGTACTTCACACTGCTGTCATCAATAGCACACATCTCAGTATTTTAAACTGCTGTCATCAGTGACACATCTCAGTACTTCACCCTGCTGTCATCCTTGGCATACATGAGTTCAGCCTACTGTCATTAGTGGCACACATCTCAGTACTACACCCTGCTGTCATCACTGACACACATCTCAGTACTTCAGCCTACTGTCATCACTGACACACATCTCAGTACTTCAGCCTACTGTCATTAGGTGCACACATCTCAGTACTTCACACTGCTGTTATCACTAAATCACATCTTAGTACTTCACCCTGCTGTCATTATTGACACACAAGACTTCAGCCTAATGTCATTAGTGGCACACATCTCAGTACTTCACCATTCTGTTATCACTGACACACAACTCAGTACTTCAGCCTACTGTCATAAGTGGCACACATGTCAGTACTTTACCCTGCTGTAATCAGTGGTACACATTTCAGTACTTCAGCCTACTTTCATTAGTGGCACACATCTCAGAACTTCAACCTGCTGTCATCACTGACACACATCTCAGTACTTCAGCCTACTGTCATCATTGACACACATCTCAGTACTTCAGCCTACTATCATTGGAGGCACACATCTCAGTACTTCACACTGCTGTCATCACTGAATCACATTTTAGTACTTCACCCTGCTGTCATTAGTGACACACAAGACTTCAGCCTAATGTTATTAGTGGCACACATCACAGTACTTCACCCTACTGTTATCACTGATGCACAACTCAGTACTTCAGTCTACTGTCATTAGTGGCACACATGTCAGTACTTCAGACTGCTGTAATCAGTGGCACACATATCAGTACTTCACCTGCTATCATCAATGGCACATATCTCAGTACTTCACACTGCTGTCATCAGTGGCAGACATCTCAATACTTCACACTGCTGTCATCACTGATACACATCTTACTTCTTACACTGATGTCATCAGCAGCACACATCGCAGAACTTCAGTCTACTGTCATTAGTGGCACACATCTCAGTACTTTACCCTGCTGTCATCACTGGCACACATCTCAGGACTTCACACAGCTGTCATCAGTGGCACACATCTCAGCACTTCAGTCTACTGTCATCAGTGGCACACAACTCAGTACTTGACACTGCTGTCATCAGTGGCATTCATCTCAGTATTTCAAATTGCTGTCATCAGTTGCACACATCTCAGTATGTGAGACTGCTGACATAAATGTGACACATCTCAGTACTTCACATTGCTGTCATCAGTGGCATGCATCTCAGTATTCTAAACTGCTGTCATCAGTCACACATCTCAATATTTCAGACTGCTGTCATCAGCGTCACACTTTTCAGTAATTCACACAGCTTTCATCAGTGGCAAACATCTCAGTACTTCAAACTTTTGTCATCACTGATACACATCTCAGTACTTCAGCCTACTGTCATCTCTGACTCAGGAAACTGTCATCATGGGCACACATCTCAATACCTCACACTGCTGTTACCAGTGGCACACATCTCAGTACTTCACTTTGCTCTCATCAGAGGCACACATCTCAGTACCTCACTGTGCTGTCATCAAAGGAGCACATCTGAGTACTTCAGCCTACTGTTCTTAGTGGCACACATCTCCAGGCTTCATCATGCTGTCATCAGTGGCAAATATCTCAGTACTTCACACTGTTATCATCAGTGACACACATCTCAGTACTTCTGCCTACTGTCATTAGTGGCACACATCTCAGTCCTTCAAACTGCTGTCATCACTGTCACAAATCTCACTACTTTACACTGCTGTCATCAGTGGCACGCATTTAGGTACTTCACCTTGCTGTCATCACTGACACAAATCTCAGTACTTCATTCTACTGTCATCAGTGCCATACAACTCAGTACTTCACCCTGGTGTCACCAGTGGCACACATCTCAGTACTTCTGCCTACTCTCATTAGTGCCACACATCACAGTACTTCACCCTACTGTTATCACTGATGCACAACTCAGTACTTTAGCCTACTGTCATTAGTGGCACACATCTCAGAACTTCACCCTGCTGTCATCACTGACACACATCTCAGTACTTCAGCCTACTGTCACCAGTGGCACACATCTCAGTATGTCAGACTGCTGTAATCAGTGGCACACATATCAGTGCTTCACCCTGCTGTCATCAATGGCACATATCTCAGTAGTTCACACTGCTGTCATCATTGGCAGACATCTCAGTACTTCTGCTATTGTCATTAGTGGCACACATCTCAGCACTTCACACTACTGTCATCAGGGACAACCATCTCAGTACTTCACACTGTTGTCATCACTGATACACATCTCACTTCTTCACTCTGCTGTCATCAGTGGCACACATATCAGTACTTTGCTTTACTGTCATCACTAACACACATCTTTGTACTTTACCCTGCTGTCATCAGTGGCACACATCTCAGAACATCAGCCTACTGTCATTAGCGACACACATCTCAGAACTTCACCCTGCTGTCATCACTGACACACATCTCAGGACTTCCCACAGCTGTCATCAGTGGCACACTTCTCAGTACTTCAGCCTACTGTCATCAGTGGCACACTTCACAGTTCTTCAGCCTACTGTCATCAGTGGTGCACAACTCAGTACTCCACACTGCTGTCATCAGTTGCATTCATCTCAGTATTGCAAACTGCTGTCTTCAGTTGCACACATCTCAGTATTTCAGACTGCTACCATAAGTGTGACATATCTCAGTACTTCACACTGCTGTCATCAGTGGCATACATCTCAGTATTCTAAACTGCTGTCATCAGTGTCACACATCTCAATATTTCAGACTGCTGTCATCAGTGTCACACTTCTCATTACTTCACACTGCTTTCATTAGTGGCACACATTCCAGTACTTCAAACTGTTGTCATCACTGACACACATCTCAGTACTTTAGCCTACTGTCATCTCTGATACACACCTCACTGCTTCAGGAAACTGTCTTCATGGACTCACATCTCAATGCCTCACACTGCTGTCACCAGAGGCACACATCTCAGTACTTCACTGTGCTGTCATCAAAGGAGCACATCTAAGTACTTCAGCCTACTGTCCTTAGTGGCACACATCTCAGGACTTCACCATGCTGTCATCAGTGGCACACATCTCAGTACTTCACACTGCTGTCATCAGTGGCACAGATCTCAGTACTTCAGCCTATTGTCATTTGTGGCACACATCTCAGTCCTTCAAACTGCTGTCATCACTCTCACAAATCTCGCGACTTTGAAGAAAATACTGCCAGGAACCACCACGATAAAAAGAAAAATGATTTATTTTAAAACAAAACAAGCGCTTTCACGCATTAATATGCGCTTCATCAGGTTCTCTCGCGACTTTACACTGCTGTCATCAACGGCACACATCTAAGTACTTCACCTTGCTGCCATCACTGACACACATCTCAGTACTTCATTCTGCTGTCATCAGTGCTATACATCTCAGTACTTCACCCTGCTGTCACCAGTGGCATACATCTCAGTACTTCAGCCTACCATAATTAGTGGCACTCATCTCAGTACATCACCCTGCTGTCATCTGTGGCATACATCTAAGTATGTCAACCTGCTGTCATCAGTGGCACACATCTCGGTACTTCAGCATGCTGTCATCAGTGGCACACATCTCAGTACTTCACACTGCTGTCATCAGTCCCACACATCTCAGTACTTCAGCCCACTGTCATTAGTGGCACACATCTCAGCACATCACCCTGCTGTCATCACTGACAAACATCTCAGTATTTCAAACTGCTGTCATCACAGAAACACATCTCAGTACTTCAACCTACTGTCATCACTGACATACACCTCAGTACTTCAGCAAACTGTCATCACTGACACATATCTCAGTACTTCACACTGCTGTCATCAATGGCACACAACTCAGTACTTCACACTGCTGTCATCAGTTGTAAACATCTCGGTACTTCAGCCTACTTTCATCACTGACATACATATCAGTACTTCAGCCTACTGTCATCACTGACATACATCTCAGTACTTTAGCAAACTGTCATCACTGACACATATCTCAGTATTCAACACCACTGTCACCACTGACACACATCTCAGTACTTCTCACTGCTTTCATCAGTGGCACACATCTCAGTAGTTCACATTGCAATCATCAGTGGCACACATCTCAGTTCTTCAGCGTACTGTCATCACTGAAACACATAATAGTACTTCAGCCTACTGCTATTACTGCCACACATCTTAGTACTTCAGCCTCCTGTCAACATTTGCATACATCTCAGTATATCAGCCTACTGTCATCACTGACACACACCTCAGTAATTCAGCCTGTTGTCATTAATGGCACACATCTCAGTATTTCACATTGCTGTCATCACTGACATACATCTTAGTACTTCAACCTACTTGCCTTAGTGGCACAGATCTCAGCACGTCACCCTGCTGTCATCACTGACACACATCTCAGCATTTCCAAAACCTTATCTCCATCCACAAACCTAAACGTCCTGCCGGCCAACTTCTACTCTCCTTCTCTCTAGGTAAAAAATGGAACTCTCTCCCTCCTTCTCTTAGGACTATACCTAACTCCGAATCCTTCAAGACCCTACTTCTCAAATACCTGTCATCCAAATGGAAATGTTCCTGCTCTCACCAGATATAATTTCCAGGGATCTCTTTCCCTGAACTCTCCATTTCCTGGCCCTCTCTACCTCCATGATTTTCCTGACATTTCTAACTTTCTCCTGACTCCAACTTTTTTTCAGTCTGTAAAAAAAAAAAAAACTTTGCACATCTATGTATTTTTGTTATTTTACTCTGCACTGTATTGCTTCATTATGCTTGCTCATTATGCACATTTTATGTAAATGTATTTCCTGACTGCTTGAATCTTACTCTTGTATTATACCATTAACTTTATGTAACCATGTTTCATTGTATTGCTTGTGGAGCTTTTCTCCCCGGGCCTCCACTGAAAATGGGCACTTCTTGGCCCAGTGGACTTCCCCGGTCATCAAACTGAAATAAAATAAATAAATAAATAAATAAATAAATAAATAAATAAATAATGTCATCAGAGAAACACATTTATTTATTTATTTTATTTGCAGTTGGTTTACCAGGATAGTCCATTGGGCCAAAGAACCTGTTTTCAATGGAGTCCTGGGGAGAAAGGTATTTAGTTTCAGTTATACAATTACTAAGGACTTGGAAATACAGTAGACTAGTGTAGAAATATATACAAATATTACAATCTTGTAAAGCTGCAAACAATTTACAATATAGAAGCTTTTACAACTTAGGGTGGGTTACACTGGAGGTATCTTTCATACATTTAGGATGAGTAGCGTAATACAAGCAAGAGACAGGTATATGAGCTGACATAGAACTTTTTCAATATAGAAACAGAGAACCTTTTCCATCTTAGGGTATATTTACACTTAGGTACTTTTAAGTATTCAGATAAAGCTTAATACAAGCAAGAGCAAGATCTATGAGTTTAGGAGAGTAAGTAGAAATTCCCATTATGAATAGGGGAGGAGAAGTGGAAATTCCCAGTATGAGGAGATTATGTTGGGTGGGAGCTGGAGCATTCCCACTGGGAAATTAGGTGTGAGTGAAGGGATTTTTTGAATGAGAAGTGATTTGTGATGGTACGAATGGATGGGGTAAGGAGTTCCAGAGACAAGCAAGACTGTAGGATAAGAGATTTTTTCCAGGGGGATGAATTGGTTTATACACTTCAATTAGGTTTTGGTTGTTAGATCTTAGAATTCTATCAGGGAGGTGCATTTTGAAGGTAGAGGCACATCTCAGTACTTCAGCCTACTGTCATCACTGACATACACCTCAGTACTACAGCCAACTGTCATCACTGACACACATATCAGTACTTCAGCCTACTGTTATTATTGGCACAAATCTCAATACTTTACACCGCTGTCATCACTGACACACATCTCAGTATTTAACACTGCTCATAAGTGACCCACATTTCTGTATGACACCCTGCTCTCATCAGCAGTACATATATCAGTACTTCACTGTACTGTCATTAGTTTCACACATTTCAGTACTTCACCCTGCTGTCATCAGTGGCACATATCTCAGTACTTCATACTGATGTCATCATTGTCATATAACCCAATACTTCAGCCTGCTGTCATTAGTGGCACCCATCTCAGTATTTTACTCCGCTGTCAACACTGACACACATCTTAGTACTTTATACTGTTGTCATCAGTGGCAGACATCTCAGTGCTTCACAATGTTGTCATCAGTGGCACACATCTCAGTACTTCAGCCTACTGTCATCATTGACACACATCACAGTATTTCAAACTGCTGTCATCAGTGGCACACATCTCAGTAGTTCACCCTGCTGTCATCACTGACAGATATCACAGTACTTCACACTGTTGTCATCATTTGCACACATCTCAGTATTTTAAACTGCTTTCATTACTGACACCCATCTCAGTACTCACCCTGCTGTCATCAGTGGCACACATGACTTCAGCCTACTGTCATTAGTGGCACACATAGGTTCATAGGTTCATAGGTAGGTACTAGGCTATTGGCCCTAGGGCCTATATAAGCCTAGCAAAATGTACCCTGGCTTTCGCCACCCAAGAAAATTATTTTCCTGTGCCACTGTCGAGCAGAGCCACAGAAGTGATCCCCGGGGTGAATTTCCTATCTCCCATCCAGTCATCAAGATTTTTCTTGAAGAGTGCTAATGAGGAGCTTTGTTTGATATAGATAGGTAGTTTGTTACAGAGTATGGGAAGTCTCTGGGACAGGAATCTATCCCTCCAGCATGTTCTGTTTATTGTGGTGATGAGGTTTAGGTCTCTAGAGCATGTAGCTCATAGGGATTGGGATTTCTTTAAGTGGAGCATGTCTAAAAGCTTTGGGTTTGACATAGCTTTGTGTGTTAGGCAGAGATCACTTCTGAGTAGGCAGTATGCAACGGAGTAAAGCTGCAGTTTTTTGAGATGGTCTGCATAGGGCATCTCTTTGAGGCCAGTAATCCTCTTTGTGAGGTATTTCTGTGGCCTTTCCAGTTGTTGTAGAAGTCTTGTGAGGTACATACCAAAAGGGGCATTGTACTCTATAATGGGTCTAATGAGTGACGAGTAGAGGGGAACAATGACCTCTTTTTCCTGGATGAGAAACCTTTTATGATGAGGTGTGCCACATAGAAGGATCTCCTGACAACTGTGGTGATGTGATTATCAAAGGAGAGACTACTGTCCACCTGTGTCCCAAGGTCTCTTATCACACTTTCGGTGTTAAGTAGACTACCACCTATGTGGTAGTTCATGGGTACTGAGTTTTTACCAAAAGGGATGACAATGCACTTTTTGGCATTGAGCTTGTGGCCATGGCTTTGACACCAGGCATCTGTCTCAGCGAGGCCCTTTTGTAGGATGTCCACATCTTTTGGAGTTTTGATTATGGCTCCTAGTTTGCAGTAATCTGCGAACTTCATTAGCCAAAGACCTTCTGTGTTGGCCTCTGCTTCAGAGAAGTAGATACCAAACAGGAGAGGACCCAGGACTGAACCCTGTGGTACTCCACTTGTCACTGGTCTGAAGTTGGATTTGGAGTCTGCTACTTTCACAGTGTGGGCTCTGTCAGTGAGCCAGTTGGCAACCCATCTTGTGACATAGGGATTTATACCTACTTTAGTGAGTTTATCTATAATTCCAGAGTGGGGGATGGTGTCAAAAGCCTTGACGAGATCTAGATAGGCTGTGTGAACCACCTTACTCTCATCTAAGGCTTTGGTGACTGCTTCAAAGAAGTCTATCAGGTTTAGGAGACATGATCTGCCTTTTACAAACCCGAACTTGGTGGGGTCCTGAGTTTGGAGATTACCAATGTCGTTGTTTATAAGTTCCATGATGATATGCTCCATAGCCTTACAGACCAGGCTCGTTAGGCTAATGGGGCGGTAGTTTCTGGGGTCTGTGGTGGCTCCCCCCTTTGTGGAGTGGGATAACTGTTGCTGTGCGCCATTCAGTGGGCACATAGCCTGAGGTGAGGCTATGATTGAACATGGTACTTAGGTGGGGTGCCAGTTCGTTCTGTAGTTCATGTAGAACACAGCCTGGGATGTCATCAGATCCCATGGATGCTGTGTTCTTGGGTTTGGAATAGTGTGTTTTTTACCTGTGCAGCCGTGATTACAGGAACTTTGCATTCTTCTGGTATAGAGATGGGCCCTTTAGGGGATGACAGAGGGGTAAAGTTAGCACTGAACCTATCTGCCAGGATGTTGGCAATATCAGTTGGTTCTGTATATTTAGTGCCATTGTGCTGTAACTCAGAGCAGATCTGAGTGTTGCCATTGAGATTCTTGACTTAGCCATAGAATGCTTTGTGGTTGTCTTTAGAGTCAGTGGCAATTTTGTTTTCATAACTAGCTTTGGAGGATTTTATGAGGGCTCTCAGCTTCTTACTGAGGCTGACCAGGGAGTTTCTCCAATCATGGGATATTACTCTTTTTTGCAACAGTTTCTTTTTTCTGTTGTAAAGTTTGTTTATGGCATGGGACCACCAGATTGGCTTCCTTTTTTTGGAGGATAGCATCTTGGTTCTGTTAGGGATTGCACGATCCATGCACTCATGTAAGTGCTTATAAAGTGCATTTGTGTAGGATTCAGTAGTCATACCTCTATTGTCCGTCAGCATGGGTGTCGTATAGTTTGCCACTTCTGTCTTAAGAAGCGTGAAGTTGGCTTTGGAGAAATTTTTTACTGTGGTTTCCCTAATGGGGGGTGGGGGAGGGATGTGGATGTCTAGGGTGATTAGCTTGTGGTTGGATCTGACCAACGAGGAATTGACCTCTGGTGTGGAGCACCGGTTGCCCATGTTGGTAATAACCAGGTCTAGGATATTGCTGCCCCTGGTGGGGGTGTGGATAAGTTGATGCATGGCATTGGAATTTATGAATTCCAGAAAACGTTGAGCACAACAGTTGGTACACGAGTAGTTTTCCCAGTTAATGGTAGGGTAGTTGAATTCACCCATTATTAGGGTGTTAGGTTGTACTCTAATATTTTCCAGTGTATTAAGAAATGAGGAGTGGGAATCCTGGGGCATGGTGGGGGATCTGTAGCAAGCTACAATTTGGATTGTGGTCTTGCCCAGAGTTAGTTGCACTTGGATAATTTCAGATGCATTATGCTGAGCAACTAGCCTGGAGGTGTGGATATCCTTAATGAATATGGACACGCCTCCACCTTTAGTGTTTCGGTCTAGGTTAGGTGGCCGAAAGGTGTGGTATGAATTATAGCCTGGTAATGCAGGGGTACTCTCTGGAGCCTTGAACCAGGTCTCTGTCACTGCACAGATGTCAATGTTCTCCATTTTAAGGAGTGCCTTGAGAGAGTGCATTTTGAGGTTTAGACTTCTAGCATTGAGTAGCAATACCCTCAGATTCTTCTTGCCTGTACCTGTTAGGGTGGTGAATTTGTCATTTGAACTTTGCCTAAAAAAGGCACTATGGGGTGGCTAGATCCTTAGCCAGTATCCGGAATCCCAGGGACAACAGATGCAGGCCATCTCTGGCAAAGCATCGTGGCTTGTTGATCATGTCATCCCAGGCAGACAGATACTGGATCCCCTTAGAATGACACCAGAAGCTTAGCCAATTGTTGAAGTCAATCATTTTGTCCTTGTACTGTGGTATCATTCTGTGTGATGGCAGGGTGCTACTCAGGGCTAGGGTCATACCTGCCTGGGCTACAAGATTGGACAGCTCCTCCATGTCCCTTTTCATGTAGTCCAAGGAGGTATGTCTCAGGTCATTCACACCAACATGGACTATGACAGAGTCATATTTGTACTTGTTGTGGAGTGACCTGAGTGCATGCATTATTTGGTGGATCCTGGCACCCGACAGGCAGCTGACAGTAGCTTTCTCCTTGTTTAGCCTGGTGAGTGGAACATCAGTGTGCCTGACTATAGAGTCACCTATGACTAGAGTGTTGGGTACGTTGTTATGCCTTATGGGCTGTGGTTGAGTGGCACACTGAGTTTGTGGGCTATGTGTCATTTGGGTTGTGTTGGGGGGTGGAGGTTGCTTGTGTTTCTGCTTTGGAGGTCCCTGTTGCTTGGGCAGGTTTTTACTGAGAGCCTCCATGAATGTAGGTGTGTGTTTTGTGTTTCTATGTGTGTGTTTTCGTGGTGTAGGTTTTGAGGGACTATGTGTTGAGTGTGGTGTGGCGCAAGTGTTTACCTTCTCCTCTTGACTGTCTAGTCCAGTCTTGGGTGAAGAGAGCTTTGCTTCCAGTTTGGCTATATAAGTGCATCTCTCACAGGTTGTAGTGTTGGGTGGCAGGAGGAAAGGATTGTCTGTGTACATGAGGAAATGACTGCATTGCCCCAAGATGCCCAGATTCATCAGGTAGACAGGAGAAAACACCGGGAGCTGACCCTTAAACATGCCAAGTACTAGAAACTGTTTTCCTTTAGATAGTGAGGAAAGTTGAGTGCTGTAGTAATTTGTAGCTTATTTAGTGCTTACAATAAGTTCTGAACAAGTGCTGAAACAAAAAACTGGCTAGTTCTAAGAAACAAAATTAAGATAGAAGGCTTCCCTCCAACACAGAAAGGCTTGGGGCCTAGAAGCCTACAAATAGTCCTGGACACAGAAAATCTATATCCAGGCTAGACTACCCACAGGAAACAAGCTTAGAATTTTTTTTTTTTTTTTTTTTTTTTTAGTGTAAAGAGAGAAAGGAATAGCCAAAACTAAGCTGATTGGCCTTCTCAAATGCTCTCCCTGTACTGGGTAGAATGAGGTAATGACACTAGACTGGGAGGAGGGTCCCAGATCAAATTTATACTAGGTACTCAGTACTTCACCCTGCTGTCCTCACTGACACACATCTCGGTACTTCAGCCTATTGTCATCACTGACACACATCTCGGTACTTCAGCCTACTGTCATCAGTGGCATGCATCTAACTACTTCACACTGCTGTCATCACTGGCACACATCTGAGTTCTTCAGACTACTGTCATTAGTGACATACATCTCAGTACTTCACCCTGCTGCCATCAGTGGCACAGATATCAGTATTTCACCCTGCTGTCATCACTAAAACACATCTCAGTACTTCATCCTACTGTCATAATTGACACACATCTCAGTACTTCATCCTACTGTCATTGGAGGCACACATCTCAGTACTTCACACTGCTGTCCTCAGTGGCACGCAAGACTTCAGCCTACTGTCATTAGTGGCACACATCACAGTACTTCACACTACTGTTATCACTGATGCACGAGTCAGTACTTCAGCCTACTGTAATTAGTGGCACACATGTCAGTATTTCACCCTGCTGTATTCAGTGGCACACATCTCAGTACTTCAGACTGCTGTAATCAGTGGCACACATATCAGTACTTCACCCTGCTGTCATTCACTGCAACCGATTCAGCTATCAGCACCTGTTGCCCCTGACATATCTGTCACATCCTTTCAACTGGCATGCAGTTGATGAGGTTGTGCCTGATACTGTGTATAACCGGCTTGTGGTATGGATTCCTGACACAACCTGTGTTAGTCTAACCTGACAATCACCAGCATGTGTGTCTGCTATCTCATATAGGTGCATGGGTGTGCACTAGGCTAATGGCCCTGAAGCCTATATTAGCCTAGCCCAAGAAGATTCCCATATGCATGCCTGGCCTCTCATGCTGGTAGTGTGGGACAGCTGACTAATGACTGAGCACAGCTATTACCTACACAGTCTTATGAATGATAGCACTAGATACATAACACAGATAGCACAAGCAGTACAGCAGTGTGGCAGTGTCTGCCACTACTACTGAAGTAGGTGACAATTGCAGGGACTGTTAGGACTGGCAATGGTGGGTTCAGAGGCCCTTAACATGTCAGGGCCATCACACACATAAACACACACACACACACACACACACACACACACACACACACACACACACACACACACACACACACTCACACACACACACACACATGCACACCGCTGCATGGGGACATGCATTGAGACACACATGACCATGGAGGAGACACTTAGAGTAGATGACCTACCCATCTATTAATGTACAATACACAGTGATATGACCATTGCACCCCAGTGGCTTGGTGTTAGAAATTATTTAACTGTGTTTGTATGATGGATGGCATCTGCATGGGCCAACATTAGGTTGGCAATGGAGGACTTCACAGGGTGGAAGAGGCACAAAAAATGGTATAGCCTTCACAGACACACACTGAAGACAGCCACAGGGGCTGTGCATACAGAAATACATACACATTTGCCAATAGACATATTAGTAACCCTGTGTATCCTCTTGTATGTACTATAATGCTGTGTACACATGCCATGCTCCACATACGTTATATGTCTGGGACATAACACACAGCCTCTTACAACAGGTAATCTTGCAAATGCCTTTATGGATGGAGGGATAACCCACTAGACATAATAAATGGTCTTGTCTACTGCTCCTACATACCTGCAGAAGTGAAAGTGTGACAGACTTTGTATCAGCATGATGTGTCAAGTATGATGTCTGATGCTAGCATGTGTGTCAGTACAGTAACTGTGACATGCTTGGCAATAATATCACAGGAATGCTCATTGTCAGGGGACACAGGCAACATATAGGTTACAAACATGTGGATATCCCATGTACATCTGTACAGATGACTGGTATGGGTACTTATCACACACACTACAGAGCTTACACAGCTGACATCTGCTCAAAGGTGCTTCTAAGGTGAATGACATCAGCATGACTGCTAAAGTAGGACACTTGGGAAAGTCCTCAAAATGCTTCTGGTATGGGCTGCATAGTGTTACATGTTGCATGTGAGGCAGATGCCATTAACAGGGTCTTTAAAGTAGTGTCATGGGTAGCGGGTCGACAGGCCTTAAAATGGTATAACCTACACACACAACAGCCACAGGGGATATGTTTCACACACTACTCTAGATGTCGGTATTGAGATTAGAACCCCTTACTTATCTAACTATTTACACTATAGTATTACACAGTTATTGCACATGGCACAGAGCTTAGAGGACTGGCAAGTGTATACAGGTACATCTAGGAAGAATGATATCAGAAGACCTTGTATAGTAGGGCAACGGGACGTGTACTGGGTGGTGGCACTCCTCAAAATGGTATAACCCACCCCACCACAGGATATGACTCACATGCACTACAGAGCATACTCAGCTGACATCTGCTCAAAGGGGCTTCTAAGGTGAATGACATCAGCATGACTGCTAAAGTAGGGCATTGGGTGGGAAAGTCCTCAAAATACTTCATTCTGTAAACATATACACTTACAAACTCTTGCCCATACACTTACATACACACACACACACACACACACACACACACACACACACACACACACACACACACACACACACCTTTTCCAGACCTGAGAGAAGAACCCCTGTCTATCTAG
>NC_056733.1:1000880483-1000890483 GCF_019279795.1 Protopterus annectens | reverse complement strand
TATCTAGTTATTTGTACTATAGTTTTACACATTTATCATAATCACTATAGTGCTTACAGGGCTAATAGGTGTCCAATGGAACTTGTAAGGTGAATGACAGTAGCAGATCTTGTGAGGTAGGGCAATGGGAAGTGTACTGAGTGGATACAGTCTATGGACACATGCACACATGCACACATGCACACACACACACACACACACACACACACACACACACACACACACACACACACACAGACACACACAGGTAATGTGATATTATAGCCCCCACCTCAGTACTATTACACAATGGGGATCACCTTTTATGCTGGCACACACAACTGGTTACAACTGGTATGCCACTGTCTGCAGCAGGACATCACTCTATGCCATTCAGGGTATCCATGTGTGACTCGCTCTGTGTGTGTGTCCCCCTGTCTCTCTCTCTCTCTCTCTCTCTCTCTATCACTGTCTGTCTCTCACTTCCCCACATCTATGTGTGTGTATGTTTGACATATTGTTATCTGTTGCCCATATATATGTCTGTGTATCATACACAATAGATGCAGATATATCACATATGGCCCCCCCACAGCAAACTGATGGTAATCATGTCTGATGGGTGTGTGTAGGGACAATTAAGGTGTACATAGCTGTCTGTATGCAACAACATATATGCACAAAACAGTCATATAGTCCAATGTGGGTTCCAACATGGTCTGTGATTTGCTAAGTGTAGGATCATGCCCAGTGTGACCTTCAATAGTGAGAGTGGGACTGCATTCCAGAGATAGGTGTACTACGGTCTGGGGTTTTGTGTGCTATGGCCATACCTCTCAGGAGAAAACAGGACTTTCATAAGGGTACTGATTTTGTTTAGCAGACATTTTCTGACATATCTGTAGTCTGACTCTGCAATGTATTTTGCCATTACCTAGTGACAGACATCCTCAGATCATCACAGTGCTTTGCTAGAGGAATACAAGATGTATGATGCACAGACCAATATTATGAGCCTGGCAATATACATTCTTGCCCAACAAGGCCAGTTGGGAGGTGTGGCTATAGCTGGTTGATTGATGATGCTGTGTAAACAGTCCAGCAACTTGGTGATATACTGGCTGGAGATCTCATGCTTGAGTGGTATCTTTCTTAACTGAGATGTCATATGCTGGTGTGGCCGTACCTCTCAACTGGACATTTTTTGGCAGATTGTCCAGGTGTTTGCCTAGAGGTTTCACCTAGTCTACATAAACTTGTGTTTTTATGGCAAGATAGTTGCATATAATTGAAGACTGACATTACAAAATGATGACAGACATTACTGTTACAGACTACATAACCTTCAGACAATTCCCACTAATGCAAAACTCCTCATCCTACCATCTTTCTCAGTATGTAAGGGGAATATTTACAACATGTGCCTATCATTGTGCCTTTGTCCCACTTTTATTTATGGCCTTGTCCAGATGTCTTGCTGTCAGAGGTTGGGAGGTATGGGTGTGAGTATAGAGTGCATTCTACTGTGCAGACATGTCCATTATATGAGTAGTATATTCCACATAACACTGTGACTTCTGAGTATGTCAGTGGCAGAGCAGTAGGTGTAGCTGACATGTATAATAGTTGGCACTGCAGTTCTCTGCACATGGCTCTGTCAACGACAGCACTGTACCTAGACCACTACAACACAATAGCCGGGAGTAAGTGCTGGAAAAATCCTGACAGTATTAACCACACATACACATAGCTCATTGACTTCTGCATATTGTGGACATGCAACAAGTCAACATGTGTATTGGGACAGCCCTGACAATGTGTGCTCTGCTGCTATTTCCCTGCAAGCATACATGTTGCTGCATTTCTGTGGGAATATGGGGGCACACCTGTCAACTGTACATATTTGCACAGACTGTGCTGATATTTGCTTTACATTTTTGTTCCATTTAGCATACCATTGTGACCTGTCTTGGGGACTAGAGGCATATCACTAAAGACCACAGGTCAGGTTATAATGGCATACATTTGAGTTTCAGACTCTTACCCTGAAGAGCCTTACTGCAACTGCAAAACCTACTGTGCTCTCATTGTGTAAGTTTGTAGGGAGGTATTTCAACATTGTTGCCATTTGTGAGCCTTTGCCAGACATTTCTTTATGGTTTTCTATAGCTGACTTACTGGATGAGGCTGAGGGGTGAGTATGGGATCCCCACACTGATATCCATGCCTGTGACCTATGATCCCCCAGTTAGTTGGCCCCCACATATACTGCAGTGGGATTTGCCACCTTGGGTACTGCTGCATAGTGTGGGAGGGCCAGTATTGAGCAGACATTTCTTAGTGTCCCACATAGCTGTCAGTTGTCTGCTTCCATCCCAGTAGGCCACCCCATTCCCTTGCATGCATGCAACAATACCATAAATATGCTACCAGAATATATTAATACATTCATTTATTGATAAGAAGACTGACTTACCTTGTGCCTGTGGCAGTTGTGTGGATGGTGCTTGAGGGCTGCCTATGTCAGATGCATGCAGTACACTGCTTATACATGGTAAGTTACAGGCAGTGTGATGTGTGTGTCATCCATTTTTACTGTGTGTGCGAGTCAGAGAGATCTTTCAATCCCTGGGTGCGTTCAGTGTCATTGGGTGTGCTATGCATTGCCTCTTTGCCAAGGCCAGGCCAAACTGGGCACACCCCAGTCTGCCTACAGGGACTGGCTTAGGGAGTCCTCCTCCAAGTCCCCCTGTGCCTGTGGGGACCTTGGCAATGGTGGGAGATTGTGTGGCCCTTCCCAGTGCTGTTCCTGCTGCAGCTGCTTCCACTGGATCATATTGTGTAGCATGGCGCATACTATGAACATGTGCGCACATGTGGCTGGAGAGTACTGCAAGGCCCCACCAGATATGTCAAGGCAGTGGAACCGTGACTTGAGCATCTCGAACACACACTCTATAATGATCCTGGTTTGTGCGTGTGTCTCTTTATGACATTCTTGAGTGGGTGTGTGTGCATTTCTAATGGGTGTCATCATCCATGGCTCCCGTGCATAGCCAGCATCCCCCACCTGATGGCCATACGGGATGTCCCCCCTGGCAAATCCCTGATACAGCTGTGAGGAATGCCAGATTTGGGAGTCATGATAGCTTCCAGGGCTGCCAGCACACACATTCATGATAATGACCTGGGCACTGCACACAACCTGGCAGCTGATGGAGTGGAAAACCTTGTGGTTTATGTAAACCCTACCGTGCACACCAGGTGGTGCTTTGATGTGGATGTGCATGCAGTATATGGCACCCAGTACCTCTGGGTAGTCTGTTCCATGGTGGAAGAGGCACATATTGCTGGTCCATATCTCACGGGTGTCGGGGAAGTATATGTGCTCACCGGCATGTGGTAAAATGGCATCCAGGAACTGGTGGAGTACCCAGGATGCAGATGCCTGTGAGACCCCCATGATATCCCCAGTAGGTCTTTGGAAAGTATCTGTAGCTAGTATTCTTAAGGCTACACATACCTTGGTATCCACTGGGATGGGTTCTCCTTTGTTGGCTCTGGGCCTGAGGTGAGACCAGCACAGCTTGCAGAGTTGCTGTAGTATGTCCCTGTCCACCCTGTAGTGCTCTACTTTATCCAGATCATGTAGCCCCTGGTAGGTTACCTTGGGTCTGAACACTCTTCTCCTCCTCCTCAGTCTGGGGAGGTTGCCAGCATTATCTTCCTCACTGTTGTAAGCCTCCAGCACATACTGGTGTGTCAAAGTGACAGCAGTCCCTAACATTTTGTCAGTTAAAATTCCCTTGAGTGTATACATTAATGGTGCAGAGTTTGTGGGAAAAAACAGACTGAAAGGTGTTTGCACAGTTTATACTGTTGTACTGCAGATGCTGCCTGTATGATTGGCTGACTATAATACATTCCACCTGCTTGCTATTTTATTTCTACTTGACTGCTTTTATTCTGCTATTTCCCTTTTTTTACCTTCCCATTTCTGCCTCTTTTAAGCCCCGAGATGTGCCGTGCAAACCTGATGTCCAAATATAAACAGTTCTGCTATCTCTGTTTTTTTTTTCCACCGCATAAACCCGTTTAGCTAAAGTCAACACTTTAAAGCAGCCTGGACATGAACACACTCTTCATTTTATGGAATAAGTCAATACAGCCTTGGACACCCCCATTGCTTAGCTCTGCTTAGTTAAGCTCAAATGGGAGCTGTGGAGCTCCAATTTGCTTACACCAAGCATGACACACCCCCTTTCATGCCAGTTGCTCCTCTTGCTTACACTGCCAAATTATAGCTCATACATAGTTAGGTACAGCCAAAGAATGGTCTCCCATTTAGTGATTCAGTAAAATTTGCCCATTTGCATACCCCATTGCCTTATTCCAAGGTTATACCTTTACACCAGAGCCTTCCTCCTTAGCAACCAGTGTTACCTGTTATTGTTTTGATTCGGCATGCCATAGACTATAATGGCAAAATGTAGATTACACTTAAAATTGTCTTTTCACATTTTTTATCACTTTCAGCACACTCTTGTTTGTGCACCACTGCCCTATGATTAAATGGCCAAAATCGACCAAAAAAGTTTAAACTTTGATTTTCATATTTTTGGAACACTTTTCCATGCCAATGGCCATATATTTGTCCACTGGCATGCCTAAGGATTATAATACATGCTTTACTTTGAGCTGTCTTGTTCCATTTTGATATTTGCAGAAATGTATTTGGCTAGTAGCTACTGCACTGGATATTTCTGGCACAGATGCCTGCCTGGTTACTGAATTACTAATTTACCTCATCTGTATGGTTTTCAAAAGAAAATGAGGTAATTAGCATTATTTAGTGGTGTCCATGCCGGAACAGAGCAGCCAGGCTCATGCATTCCCCCAGCCTGGTTTACTGAATCGCACAGCTCTGAACTCTGTGTTCTTGCCACTCCTCTATTCTGACATGGGATTTTTGTTTACTGAATCCCAGGGATTGAGTGGGTATAATATAGTAAGTAAGAAGACAGGTTTGCCATTGAAAGACTGCTGAATGCTTGGGGCAGGGAATAGAATGAATTCACATAGATGCAACACAAACAAGGAGCAAGCTGAGAGGTAATGAACATGGGTTAAGTAAAATTATTAAGCTGACAGCTGCTGAATGGCTCACAAGAGTTAGAGAGTATGAGCAGATGCAAGGAGTATATGGCAAATACCGACAATATGATCTAGAAAGTATAAGGTTATGCAGATTTAAGGGTAAAGAAGAAAAACTGTAATAATAATGATAATACCCCTTTGTTAACCAGGTAGACCCACTGGACACACAGTCTCCTTTCAAGGGTGACCTTGTAGCAATGTCTGGTTAAATAATGTGCTCAAGGTTACACAGGAAGCAACTGAGGGGTGAGGAAATCAAACCCTGAGCCACTGAAATGACAGTTCGCAGCCAACCCATAGATACACTACTTTCTGCCTTTAAGGTTGCATGCTTTGCCTGGTGAGCTAACTTTGAAGTTTACCATTAGTTACTTGATGGCTACAGACATAAGGAATATAAATGAGGCAGAGGGGCTGCACTTAAGGTGAAAAAATGGGAGGGGTAAAGTATTAAAAGGAAATGGGATGAGTTAATGATCTTTGGAAAAGTTGCTGTATTGACTTTATGGCTAGAGGTATCTTAGCTGGAGTGGTAGAAATCACATTATGATATATACGGTATGATTCAGTTGCAAAATGAATAACTATCAACTTTAAGATATATTTTAACTAACTGCTACATCTGAATGACTGTAATATGATTCTCAGATAACCAAATAAATGATTTTGTATTCTTGGCAGACATATAATGACTGATTTATTTCCAATTTGGTTATAAAAAATGAAGTAATTTTGCAACAGAGTACCAGGAAAAGTAAATTGCTTGGAATTAGCCATAATTGTTTACAGCTGTTTATGTTGATAAATTGAAACCGCAGCTCTGAAAAGAGAGCTTCTCAACATTGTTGGGAGAATGGGACTTCCAAGATGGCTGGATATTGAGTAACAGCTTAATTTCAGCTCTCCCAGTGTTAAAACAGAAACTCAGAAGACAGAGCCAGTAAACTCGTATTTCTGGGTAAATTTCAATAACTGAATAGTATGTGCACTGCTTGGATTCCAGGAAAAAAAAAATTAGAGAACCCGAAAGGTAATAAATCACAAAAGGTGAGGAGAAAACTCTGCCTGGGAAGAATTCTTCAGCTATTCAGCAAAAAAACAGTGCAAGCTCCAGCTTTGGTGCAAGACATGACTTCCAGTAACCTAGAAGAAAAAATAAGTCAAATGTACCCAGAGCTGATTAAAATAAATGAACTCAAATAACAAAAGGCTGGAAAAATGAAAGAAGCTTTAAAAATATATTCAGATGAGGTGATAAAACTGTAAAAAAATCAGAGGTCAAAATGAAGTAAAGGCTTAATGAATATGAAACTGCTCAAGAAGAGATGTTCCAAAAATAATAGATTTAGAGGAGAGAGCACATAGGTAAAACCTAAGATTTTCTGCTGTACTGGAGAAGCTGGAAGAAACAGATAGAACAGATTTTTTTGAAAACACAGATAAGCAACTGGACTGGTATTCCACAGCAGGAGTTGTTAAATGAAAGGGCACATCATGTGTATTTTCTGAACTTGGTCATGAGAAAGTAACCTAAACCTTTAATAGTAAAGATGCAATCCTACCAGCAAAATTATTTGATTTTGTCAAAACTGTAGCAGAAGGACAGAGTACTAAAAGTGAAAGACAGCAGAGTGTTTGTGAAAAATGATTACTCACTGTGCAGCAGGCAGAAAAGGAATACATTTATTCCACTAATCAGGGAATGGTGAGAAGCAGGTGTGAGATTCAAATTGCTGTACCCAGTTATCTGCTGAATATTCTTTTCTGGAGGGACAAAATCATTTTTGATGCAGAATATTCTAAGGAGGAAATACAAAAGTTTGCCCAATAAAAAGTGAACTGTGGAACAGGAGGATATTTTGCTTCTTGTTCTTCTGGTAATAAAGACCACAGAGAGTCTGTGCCAGTGAAATATTTTCCAATGTTTCAGTAGAAAACCATTTGAGAGAGAGAAAAAAAGCACAAGAGTTTACTAGAAGAACTGACAGTATGTTGGAAATGAAGCAGAGACTGGATTTGGGAGATGGAGATAAACATGAATAAAACCAACAACTCTGAAATTGATAAATAAATGTGGGATTAGAAATCATTAATTATATTTGTTAAACATGACAAAACAAGAAAACCTGGAAATGTTGGACTTTTTTGACTTTGTTAAACTTGTAGGTACTCTAAAGCATATGTCTTACTTCATGTCATTAAGATTTGGGAGAACACTTAGGAGAGAGGAAGAGGAGAGAGAGAGAAAGTTAACAGTAAGTAAAAATGGTTCTTGACAGTAGTATTTTTATAATGCATGATATATAATCTGCATGCTATAAAACAAAGTTTTTTCAGTTATTTTCAAGTGTAATGGGGATAAAAGTAAACAGGTGCCCCTGTTTTTCCTTTTTCTCCATTTCTTCTTGCTCAGTTTTAAGAAATGTATGCACTGCAACTTAAAAAAAAGAAGAAAAGTCTTGCCAAATGAGCATGTTACAAGAAAACTTTATATGCTTTTTCCCATTCTTGCATAGGGGAATGACTGCATTAAGGCCCTTTAGCTTGATCTAGTAAAAATTTTTAAGAGAAAGCAAATAAATAAAAAAGAACATTAACTATAATAATGATTTCTTCTAGCAAATGAATACATGCCTGTAGAAGCAACTATATATATGGTGCTCATGTCTTCATTGGAAAAAATCTGATAAAGAGCAATAAAAACAGAATATTTCTTTCTTTTAATGGCTAGGAGATAAATATTTCTGAAGCAGTTCAAATGTTTTCTCAATCTGTGGGGAGCAAAAAAGATAAGACAAAAACAGAGAGCACAGGCTGTACCATCTCTCTTAGCATGGATAACGTTCCTTTTAGGTTAATCCAAGTCTGTTAGTGTGGATATCAGTTTGGGACAATTGTTCCTCTTAGGAGGAAAAAAATGCAATATTTGAAGATGTAAATAATTTTATGTGTTAGTATTAGGTTAACAATTTTAGGGATTTGTTGGGAATGTATTTTATTTGAGGGCTTTCAATAATACAACATTTTCGTAAGATGTGACATAGGCTCAAATCAATATGACAAGAAACAACTGTATAAAAGATCAGCCAGCCAAACATTAGTGTATGCATGTAACACAAAATCTGGAATTAGATACTTAACAAAATAGCTGTTACATATACAAGGTGGGAATAATAACCTTTTAACATAATAACACTTTCTATACTATCTTTAAATGTAAATTGTCTTAAAGTTATATACAGAAAAGAAAGTAATGAACTATATTAAAAATGTAAAGTGCAAATAGCTATGCTACAGGAGACATGTTTGGAAGTGTCTGAATTATGTATGAATTATGAATTATGAATTAAAATGTGAATCACATTGATACAGAAATGTTTTCAGGACAGTTATTTAGCACAATAGCTGAGACAGGAAAAGAGAAGTACTTATATTAATTGCAAGATGAGCTCCGATAGTTATAGAAGAGGATGAAAAAGATAATAACGGTAGATTTGTAGTGCTAAGGGGCTACTGGCAAGGGAGGAGGATTACACTGGCATGTAATTATATTCCACCTAAAACTGCTATAATGGAGCTGAAGAAAATTATGGGAGAAATAGTAGCTCTCAACAGAGAATTTTACTTACAGATGGGGACTGGAATTTGATTTGCAGCACTGAAGATGTGTCGGGGTGCAGAATGAAAAATATAACAAAGGAGGGTAGATTTTTGAATAAATTTATGAAAATATTTGGCATGGAAGATATGATTTCAGTAATAGGAATTCAGAGTGAATTTACATATTATTCCCCAAGATACAAAAGTTAGGCTAGGCTAAACAGAATTTACATTTCACAGGAATATGCACATTTAATTGAAAGTTTTGGTATGTATCCAATAACTATTTCAGATCACACTCCAATAATAACTAAAATAAAAACACAGGTGAATAAAATAGAAATGAAACACTGGTGCTTTCCAACATATCTGTTGTAAAGAGAGGAATTTAAGGAATGGCAAGTAGAAATTATTCTGGAGTTATTCGAAAGATAGAATTTTTTTCTGAAATAAAGCTATGAAGTATGATAAACTTAATGTGGAGTTTAAAAATACGGTAGAAATCAAAGAGAGACAGAGAGAGATGGTTAACAAGTAACAAGAATTATTTAGAGGGACAGACAAGTATTAAAATATTGCAGAATAATGGGAAATCTCACAGAACAAGATGATGAGCAATTGCAACATGCCAAACAGAAAATAAAGGATTAACACGATAATATACCTCAGTTTAGAATGATTGCTGTTAAGCAACTGTTTTTGATAATAGCTCTAGAGCACAACAACTTTTAGCACAACAAGTCCTAGAAGAAGTGGTGGTGGCTATAATACCTAAAGAGGGTAAAGACCTATCAGATCCAGCATCATACAGGCTCATTTCAATTCTAAACCATGATTATAATGTATTTATGCCTATAATGGCTAAAAGAATGGCAAAGGTGATGCCACTATTGATAGATATGGATCAGTGTGGTTTTGTGGAGGGGAGTCAAACATTTGACAACATTAAGAGAACACTGATGATCCACAGGGAAACAGAATATAAGAAAATACCATTGTTGTTGGTGGGTCTTGATGCAGAGAAAGCATTTGACAATGTCAGCTGAGAGTTTATGAGCTGTGTAATGGAAACATTTGCATTACCTGATAAAATTATAAGGTTGATTAGGAGGGTATATGATGGATCAGAGGTGATACCTAAAGTGGAACCACTGGAAAAGAAAATCAAGGACTCAGAAGTTCAAGGATGTAATTGGCATGGTAGTCAAGAAAAACTGACTCTATTTGCAGATAATATTATTTTATACCTGATAAAACCAGAAAA
>NC_056733.1:1000740483-1000875483 GCF_019279795.1 Protopterus annectens | reverse complement strand
GGGTTTGGGAGGCTGGTCTGTAGCAGGCTATAAACTTGAAGGCAGTTTTACCCACTGTTAGTTGCACATGGATATTCTCTGATGCTTCATGCTGTGCCACCAACCTGGAGGTGTGGGTATCTTTGACGAATATTGATACTCCCCCTCTTTTTGTGGTTCAGTCCAACTTTTGGGGCCAAAAAGCATGGTATGAGGTATAACCTGGTAGTGCTGGGGTGCTCTCGGGAGCCTTGAACCAGGTTTCTGTTACTGCACAGATATCGATGTTCTCCATGCTAAGGAGAGTTTTGAGTGCATGCATCCTGGTATTCCATGTATCACTCATTTTTCTGAAGGAGTTTCACAGAGTACACACAGTGTAACATTCACAAATTTACATCATCACTTTAAATTTATTTTATTTTACATTTCTTTACTGGGATGGTCGGACTGGGTCAGAAAGAACCTGTTTTCAGAGGTGGCCCTGGGATAAAAGCTCCAGTTTCAGACTGTAATGTACAAACGTTATAAACAATGTAAGCAGTGCAGTATAGTATGCAGTATTTAAGGATTACAATGCAGTAGAGATGCAACAACAATACAATAGGAATGCAAGAAGTACATATATTGAGATGAGGTGGATGAGTAAACATTTTTACATAGTAGAAGGTAAAACATTGTAGGTACAGTTGACTATCTAACATCACAGGTGTTAAAAACGTTAAAAAGAGAATTAAAAAAATATAAAAATATATTTTCCTTCAGTCAACTCACAGTGTTTTCTTTTTATCACTTTACACTAAGTAAATGTATTTAAAATACCTTCCCTTCTTTGATTCTGTTGTTTACTAAACAAAAAAGCCTCATTTTACATGCTGTGTGTGAAGAGTATGCACTTCGAGACTGTTAAAAGCAGAGGTCATGGTGCTGTGCATGGAACCTAACTGAGCATTTTGTATGAAAAGTGATTATATGCCGAGGGCATTTGGATAAGCATTGTGATTGTTAATGCTTTATGTACTGTATATTGAAGGTCATTGCTTGTTTAGTAGCTTCTTATATTTATCTTTTGAATGCTGACAGTAGACTGTGGAAACATCCCTGCATCTTAGTTTTAGGTCAATAAATAACATATTCAGTGTATAAGGTGCACCTCTACAAGGAAAGGTCATGTTTTATTCTTTACAATTTGGCATTTCTGTTGATACCTTTACTTTGCATGTGCAGTCAGAAAATTATTGCATCACAGTTTGCTTTTCATCTGAAGTTTTTCATGGCCTGGGTATGACTAGCCAAGTTTAACATATTGACTGTGGTTTGACCCAGTTATCGAATTTTACTCTGTTTCATCAGTGTTGTATTTTGTTTCTCCTTTACCTGTTCACCTTTCTTTGCCCATTTACTTTCACTTTTCATAGATGTAGATATTGGATTGCTTGTCTTTAACACCCACTCCATATACTTCAGTGTAGTTCTGTTCACCACCTTACTATAAGAGTAAAGCACACCACATGTAAAATCCACTTCGAATTAAAATATTTCCTGCTGTAAGCAAGAAGTTGATAAAATGGGGAAGAACCCCCCTTTATTATCCCATTCTTTCACTATTAACCATTGGTTTTGGACACAGGGCATATAAAATGCATTTTGTACGTGAAAAACATTAGTATCGTCTCTTGTAGTAATTTTGTAGGTGAAATGGCGCACGTGTGTGTGTGTGTGTGTGTGTGTGTGTGTGTGTGTGTGTGTGTGTGTGTGTGTGTGCGTGTCTCTTCTAGTAATTTTGTAGGTGAAATGGCGTGTGTGTGTGTGTGTGTGTGTGTGTGTGTGTGTGTGTGTGTGTGTGCGTGCGTGTGTGTGTGTGGGTGTGTGTGTTTGTGTGTGTAAACCCATAGACACCTATACGTAGAATTTGTGAATATTACATGTGCACGTTAATTAAAAGTATAGTAACATAAACAAAATATCTAGCAAATATCTTGGCTGAATGTTTGTCCCTATTATTTGCTGAACAGTAACTCACTTCAGATCTCAGCCAGGGAGGAAAATTAATTTTTGTTTTACACTGGTTAGAATTATAGATTCCAAAAAATCTCATTATGGGATAGTCAACTGAGCTGCAGTAATCAATATTTTTGTGTTCATTGCTCTGGTAATTTTTTTTAAAAACAAATTATAAGTTCCACAGACATGATAAAGTATGGCTTTAACAAAAGCGTAAACACAATTCGTCTTAAGAATAAGCCATCTACACATCAATTTAGAAAGGACAATGATATCTAGAATCACATAACAAGGAAAAATGCAGTACTGTGCACTGGGTAGCACATATAATTGCATTACTTCATTTATAAAGCAATCAAGAAACACCATTTTTCCTGTTTCTAGAATTCTGTTTTCTTTTTTTTTTACAGGGAATCGGAGGAAATGCCCTGGGGATGCTACTTGGCTGATTAGTGATATTGTGGTAATATGAAGTATTGAATTAAAGTCTGCAGCCAAGGCTTTAAGGACTATAAATCTAATAAGAAATATCATTTGTGTTGCATTAGGAAAATTTTATTTATCTGTTTTTCTAACAAGATAATACCATGCAGAGACTGGAATGGCTGTTTAGTAACCATAAACTAGATTTAAATACTGTACATTGTAAGATGGATTTCTGGGTTATATGCATTATACACACTAATGTACAGATACTTGTTTATGTGTGTGTGTGTGTGTATATATATATATATATATATATATATATATATATATATATATATATATATATATCACAATATATCCATTTTATATATATATATTGTATGTACATTGTGTTGCATTAGAATTTTAATTGTCTGTTTTCTGTGACAAGATAATACTGTGGAGAGACTGGAATGACTGTTTACCAGACATAAACTAGACTTAAATACTGCTTATTGTAACATGAATTTTTCATTTATACACATTATACACACTAATGAACAGACACTATTTGTGTGTGTGTGTGTGTGTGTTTGTGTGTGTGTGTGTGTGTGCATGTGTGCGTGTGTACGTGTGTGCGTATGTGTGCCTGAGTGTGTGTGTGTGTGTGTGTGTGTGTGTGTGTGTGTGTGTGTGTGTGTGTGTGTGTGTGTGTGTGTGAGTGTATGTGCGTGTGTGTGTGTGTTTGGTATTGCTATAGATTCAGCCATATTCCACTTGTTCTACTTTCATTATAGATTCCGTCCAGATTATCTTTACATGAAATGCTCAGCATCAGATGCTGTGTTATCAACATAACAGAATGCATCCTGTAATGTTAAATAGTGAATATTTCACTGTAAATATACACAGCTGCAAGTAGACGATTGCATGCATTTGTATGACATTTGTGATATCTCAAGTCCTGAATACTGTAACAGCATAACTAATGCCTTTGGTGCTCTCGAGCAACAGCAACAACCTCCTCACAATCTCAAAGTCTTTCCTACCCATAATCCCTCCATGTTGGTGAATATTACAAATTTCATTGCCACCATTAAGACAATGATGTATCCTCTGAGCTCTAATGAGTAGGGAAACAAAATTAGATTATTCTAAAAACATTTTCTTTGTCAGATATGTGAAATTTGTCTGTTATTTTGTTAGCCAGTATTTACTTTTGACTCTCATTTTCCTTAGTTTTCTTTCTAACTTGACCCTTTCTATCTTGCCTTATTTCCGCATCCTTAGGGTTACCACCTGTCCCACTTTGTGCAGTTGTGTCCTGCAAAAATATTGTAAGAATGGCAACTGTCCTGAAATATTAGGGCAAAATTATTTCCTATATTTTATATAATAGTTGCATAAAACAGTTATTCTGTATCTGAAACACGTAAATGTTATAAGAAACAGAATAAGCAACTAAAATGCTATACGAATAAGCTTTTATTTAGGCAAAAAAGTGAAGTTCTGTCTCTTGTACTGGCCATGGGTATGTTTTGGCCTGCAAAATCTGATGTTTGTACCACAATTGTCCCACTTTGGCCATCTGAAAAGGTGGTAACCCTACCCATCCTATCTAGTCATTTATTTGAGCCTAAGGCCATTCTTTCTATCTTTTTACTAATCTGTACTTGCTAGACCTTTGCAATTCCTTCAAACTGCATTTTGCTATAGAAAAATAAGGTAAACTAGATTTTAGGACGTGTAAGTGGTGTACATATAAGTTGACCTCTTAGGACCCTCACAAGTTATTCTTTGTTTGTCTGGGAGCATCGCATCTTAACATCTTAACACCTATTACCCCATTTGCAAAGGTTTCAGCACTCACACATCAGCTGACCTCCATAACAATTTGTTGGTCAAGTGGATTATTCTCACTGAGTCAGCACAAATAGGCTCGCTGACACACATTTCTTCTTGGAAAAAGAAAGAGAAACAGAAGGCAGAGGAACCCTCCCTGTGGGAGAATTTTTATGCAGCTAAAACACAAAGGTTATTGACTCCTCCTCCAGCAGATAATTTTCCTCCATCAGTGTTTCCTACAGGACCCAGGGTCTCTTTCCCTAAGTCTTCTCCATTCATCACAAGGTTACCCCCATGTCTGCACCAGGAATCTTCCTTTACAAAGAATAACTCTACACCAAAGTCTAGTACAGAAAGTTTTTCCTTGTAGAAGCAGTTATCTAGATTGATTTCTTTCAGGCCACATTTCAATGCTTCGGGAGAGTCACATAGATTTCTCAGGAGTCCAACTCAGCTTCATTGGAGTATATGATGTCAGCCTTAGTCAAAGCCAAGATTTGATACAGCTTCATCTCCACTATGAAATGGAACTAGATCTGAACAAGAGTTTACAAGTCCCTTTCCTCCTTCGAGCTCATTATTGATACCAGTGCTGTTTGGATTGGCATTAACAGTAGCTCCTGACTGATTTTTTATAAGCACCTTTATTAAATTATCACTTACGACATGGGCAAACATACATCAACAGACAAAAAACAAACAAACAGTATTAACATTTTTTTCCATTTACATACATTTTACATCACAAATCTTTTCTTTGTTTGTAAGTATCATCAGTCCAACATTACATAAATTGCTCAGTTTCTGCCTTCCCTTAAACTTCACCCCCTCAGAACATTATTCTGCATGTATTGTTCCCACAATTTCCATTCATTGTTTATATAATCTGCTCCTTCCCTTTTCTAAAGACCTCTCTTCCAAGTTCTGTTGTCCTTTTTATAATATCCAATACTTCAAACTTTCATTTCCATTTTGTAGGGATTGCTTTTTGGGAAACAACAGAATTAAACTTAATAAAGCCTAACTCTATATAGGCAATTCAGATTCTGTGTCCCAGCTCAAAGGAATCATTTCCTTATTTACAGTCATTTGCTCACTCAATATTTCTGACATTGTACTCTGTAGGGAATTCTTAAAATCAGCCAGCTTGTTACACACCCACAAAACATGTTCCCAGTTACTCCTGTCTTCCCCATCACATGTCCAACATTTACTATCTACCTGAGGAAAAATTATTTGAAATCTGCTTAGGGTATAAAAATACACTTCCAAGCAATGATCCTAAACCTTCTGGACTTTGTTACGTACTTGGGAGCCATACACATGTCCTGCAATTGTTCTGTATATTGCTTTTCCAGTCTCGCTTCCCAATCTTTTCTAACCATGCAATAATTCATATGCTCTACTAATTATCCCTTTTTAGCAGCAGCTTCTATTCTAGATTCAACTAAAAACTATACTAGAGCAGGTCTTATGATCCCCCTCACCCTTTCTCTTTACCTATACTGTGATATCAATTCCTGGCAGGGGAGACAGTCTGTAGCCTGCAGTCCAAACATCGCACTGTCCTTATTCCACCAGATTACTTTTTTCCCTCTAGTCATTTACCCCCAATACATTAGACTGATTTAATTTTTCTGACTACTTTGGCATTGGTCACTTTGATGTGATACCTTCAGTGCCAGTGGTTACTAGATCCTTGGTTGCTGGTGTCAAGTCTTAGTCACTGAGATCATCATCACCAATATTCTGGAGCCATTCTTGGTGTTAGAGAACTAAGCATTCAATGCCTCAGGATTTAAGATCCCTGACTTGGCTTCCACATTGGAGGTTTTGTCACAGTTGGTGGGGACAGGCACCTGTCTTGTTGCCACCAGTGCTGTCAGGTATTTCAATGGATTACATGATGCAGAAGGGTATTACTTGTACTTCATTTGTACCATTCCTGTGGCAGCTCTGATTTCTACCCCAGGATATTGACGATTCTATTTGTACCATTCTTGCAGCAGCACTGATTTCACCCCAGGATGTTAACAACTCTGGGGTGGAATCAGTGCTGCCACAGGAATGGTACAAATGCAACCATTAACAACTTGGGAAGGAATCAGTCCTGCCACTGGAATGGTACAAATGGAATCATTAACATCCTAGGGTGGAATCAGTGCTGCCGAAGGAATAGTACAAATGGAATCATTAACATCCTGAGGCAGAATCAGTGCTGCCACTGGAATGGTACAAATGGAATCATTAACATCCTGGGGTGGAATCAGTGCTGCCACAGGAATGGTACAAATGGATTCATTAACATCTTGGGATGGAATCAGTACTGCCACAAGAACAGTACAAATGGAATTGTTATCATCCTGGGGTAGAATCAGTGCTGCCTCATGAATGGCACAAATGGAATTGTTAACATCCTGGGGAGGAATCATTTCAGCAGGAATGGTACAAATGGAATCATTAACATCCTAGAACAGAATCGGTGCTGGTACAGAATGGTAAAAATGGAATTGTTAACAATTCTGGATGCTTGGGAAAGACATCACTGATGTTCTCATAGGACCATAGGACCAGAGAAGGCATAGGCTAGCACTGGTGAGATGTTGGGATTCTATTTCTGTAGGAAGTTCCAATGAAGACCATCATCGTAGCCTCGCCAGGAAGAGGAAGTGCAAGAGGAAGCACATAGACTCCTCTTTGAAGTCCCTCACCTCAGCTAGAAATTTGGACAAAAGGGAGGTTTCTCCCAAATCCCCTCTGGAAGAGCCTTCTGTTAGTAAAACAATAGAGAAAATGAGACAGAGGAGCTCATGGTTAGTAGATCCCACTTCCCCAGAAGAACAAATCTTCTCTCCTGCAGCTGCATAGGTAGTACCCCCCCCCTCAAATAAGGTAATTGACATGGTTTGTTCCAAGTTCTGGAAACAGCCAGATGTAGATGAACCAATTTCCAGAATGCCAGGCAGGATCCTCATATAACCAGAAAGGGGCCGTGAACTTGTGGCTTTGGAAGTTCCAGCAGTCCCAGCAAAGACAGCAACTGGATCAAGGTTCTTAATGGATTGGGGAATTTCAATCTAGTCACTTCCCTAGGGATAGGGGTGGTCCAAACAACCAGGAGAGTAGGGATTCTTTTGAAGGTTCTACTGGTATGATCCTGAAGAGATAGCCAACTGTTCCACTCTGGTGGCAGTCAAGGACATGTCTCCTTGCACATTTCAGCATGGACTGCCAGAACACTGAAATCATGAGTATTGAGAATTGCATGCACAGGCTTCTTTATTCCCTTTTCTATAAAACCGCATATTCAGACTTCCCTGTTCCCTTCAGTATTACCTAGACAAAAGGAAGCAGCAGAAAAACAGGTGCAAGCTCTCCACAGCAAAAGAGCCATCTAGGAGGTCACATTGGATCAGAGGTCTGCATTTTACTCCAGTCTCTTTTAGTGGTCACAGAAAGCAAGGACCTCAGGTTGATTCTCAGTCTCTATCAGCTCAACAAGCATATTAAGAAGGAGTTTTTGGGTAGTTAAGGTGCAGCTAGTGCTCACACCATTGCAGGTAGGGGACTGGATGCATCTGTAGACCTTTAGGATTCTTACCTTCACCAGATAGGGGACTGGATGTGTCTGTAGACCTTTAGGATTCTTACCTTCACAAGGTAGGGGACTGGATGTGTCTGTAGACCTTCATGATACTTATCTTCACAAGGTAGGGGACTGGATGTATCTGCAGACCTTCAGGATTCTTACCCTCACCAGGCAGGGGACTGCATGTGTCTGCAGACCTTCAGGATTCTTACCTTCACCATGTTGGGGACTGCATGTGTCTGTAGACCTTCAGGATTCTTACCTTCACAAGGTAGGGGACTGGATGTGTCTGCAGACCTTCAGGATTCTTACCCTCACCAGGCAGGGGACTGCATGTGTCTGCAGACCCTCAAGATTCTTACCTTCACCATGTTGGGGACTGCATGTGTCTGTAGACCTTCAGGATTCTTACCTTCACCAGGTAGGGAACTGCATGTGTCTGCAGACCTTCAGGATTCTTACCTTCACCAGGTAGGGGACTGCATGTGTCTGCAGACCTTCAGGATTTTTACCTTCACCAAGTAGGGGACTGGATATGTCTGCAGACCTTCAGGATTCTTACCTTCACCAGGTTGGGGACTGCATGTGTCTGTAGACCTTCAGGATTCTTACCTTCACCAGGTAGGGGACTGGATGTGTGTGTAGACCTTCAGGATTCTTACCTTCACAAGGTAGGGGACTGGACGTGTCTGTAGACCTTCAGGATTCTTACCTTCACCAGGTAGGGGACTGGATGTGTCTGTAGACCTTTAGGATTCTTACCTTCACCAGATAGGGGACTGGATATGTCTGTAGACCTTCAGAATTCTTGCCTTCACCAGATAGGGGACTGGATGTGTCTGTAGACCTTCAGAATTCTTACCTTCACCAGGTAGGGGACTGGATGTGTCTGTAGACCTTCAGGATTCTTACCTATACCAGGTAGGGGACTGCATGTGTCTGTAAACTTCAGGATTCTTACTTTCACCAGGTAGGGGACTGGATGTGTCTGTAGACCTTCAGGATTCTTACCTTAACATAAAGATAGACCAAGCATCCAGAAGGTATCTTTGCTTCTAGCTCAGAGTCAGTTATTTTCAGATATAAGCCCTTCTATCTGGTATCACCACAGTCCCCCTAGGTGTTCACCAAATGTATGCCTTGGCCCACGAGCAACTCACAGGGATACAGATTGTTCCCTAATTGGATGATTGACTTGTAGCAGCCCCATCTCTAGAGCAGCTTATGGTTCCAAGACAGTACTTGCTCCACATCTGCAGGCTTTGGAGATCACCATTAACATAACCAAATTCAGTCTGCAACTTTCCCAGGATCTGGTCTTTGTAGTGTTGCCATATGAGTACCTGAAATCAACTAATCTTACCTCAAAACAGAATCTTAGCTAAAGCAGAAAAGATCTTACTTCTGCTCCTACAGAAAAAACTATCTGCACTCAGCATCCTATAAATACTAGTTTTAATGGCTTCCTCAATCCAAAATGATACTTCATGCCAGGCTCAAGATAAAAATACTGGAATGGATATTTCAGACCAGTAAGATCAAACCAATCAACCAATGTATCACATGATCAGATTATCAATGGATGTGAGGAAAAGTCTATAATGTTGAGCCCATTCTCAACATTTGACAGATGGATCGGGCAACAGTAACCATGGGCATGTCTTCCCTTGGTGGGTGGCTGGGGCACTTCTTGAACAAGATGGTACAAGGTTTGCGGATTATAGAAGAGGCAGTCTTGTACATAAGGTATCCAAATGTCAACCGACCAGAACAGAGATTCTTTTTTCCCAGGGAAAAAAAATTGCTGGGCCATTGTCAGGACTTTGCCATTTCCTCCACTGTGGTGCAATCTCAGAGTTGGTATATTTAAGTAGGAGAGATGGGGGGCACAGCCCCCCACATTGGGGGTTGTGAGGTGCAAAGTTTCCCACTTTATTTTGTTTGTGGATTTGTTTTTTTTTTTTTTTTTTTGGAGCAGCGATTTTTTTCCCTGAGGAAAAAAATCGCTGTTCCATATGTTTGAGATTGTGTGTTTTTGCATATTAACAGTCTATGAAAGAGCATTCACCTTTTGACACTTTGACTAGCTAATATAGACCCCAGACAACATGATGGTGGTATGGTACCCCAGCTTATCCACTGTGCAGAAAAGCACTTAGAGTGAAGCAATGGGTGTTGGCTTTGAGCAAACATACTCAGGGATGTCTGATGCGATTGTGGACAAATTGACTTAGATTCTGCTTCCACATGAATGGTCTCTCAATACTTGAGCTGTGCACAGGATGTTCAGGAAATGGGTGCAACCTTGTTTTGATCTTTTTGCTTTGCCATTCAACACTAAGTGCCCCTGCTTTTTCAGCATAGTTCCTCCTGAAGGACTGTCAACAAAAGACACATTCTCCCAAGATTGTCCCCCAGATATTCTGTATGCCTACCTACCACTTCCTTTCATTCCAATAGTATTACAGAAAGCCAAAGCATTCAAAGCCATGCTCACTCTCATAGTACTATTCTGGCCTCATCAGACTTGGTTTCCATTGCTGTGGTACCCTATAAGGAAGAGACCCCTTCCTCTTCCACAGAGCCCTGCTCTATTAACTCACCCATATGGAATGCCTCATACAGACTTTCAGTCTCTTTGTCTGATTTTCATCTGTTCTCATGATGGCCAGGAACTCTTAAATCTCCCTTGGGGTTGTAGAGCTTATCATGGCCTCTTAAAATAACTCGACCAAGAACATTTACAAGAGAAAATGGAAAAAATGTCTTTGTGGCCCAAGGGCAGAAGCTTTCTCCAATGTCAGCACCATTAGAGGAGGTCATACTCCTCCAGGCTGAATAACAAATGGACTTTCTACTCCTTAGTCAAAATCCAGCTATCACATCCATTCCAGCCATCACATCCATTCCAGCCATCACATCCATTCCAGCTATCATATCCATTCCAGCCATCACATCCATTCCAGCCATCACATCCATTCCAGCTATCACATCCATTTCAGCCATCACACCCATTCCAGCTATCACATCCATTCCAGCTATTCCAGCCATCACATCCATTCCAGCTATCACATCCATTCCAGCCATCACATCCATTCCAGCCATCGCATCCATTCCAGCTATCATATCCATTCCAGCCATCACATCCATTCCAGCTATCACATCCATTCCAACTATCACATCCATTCCAGCCATCACATCCACCCCAGCTATCTAATTCATTCCAGCTATCACATCCATTCCAGCCATCACATCCATTCCAGCCATCGCATCCATTCCAGCTATCATATCCACTCCAGCCATCACATCCATTCCAGCTATCACATCCATTCCAGCCATCACATCCATTCCAGCCATCACATCCACTCCAGCTATCTAATTCATTCCAGCTATCACATCCATTCCAGCTATCATATCCATTCCAGCCATCAAATCCATTCCAGCCATCACATCCATTCCAGCCATTGCATCCATTCCAGCCATCACACCCATTCCAGCTATCACATCCATTCCAGCTATTCAAGCCATCACATCCATTCCAGCTATCACATCCATTCCAGCTATCATATCCATTCCAGCCATCACATCCATTCTAGCCATCACATCCATTCCAGCCATCACATCCACTCCAGCTATCATATCCATTCCAGCCATCACATCCACTCCAGCTATCACATCCATTCCAGCTATCATATCCATTCCAGCCATCACATCCATTCCAGCCATCACACATCCATTCCAGCCATCACATCCATTCCAGCCATCACATCCACTCCAGCTATCATATCCATTCCAGCCATCACATCCACTCCAGCTATCACATCCATTCCAGCTATCATATCCATTCCAGCCATCACATCCATTCCAGCCATCACACATCCATTCCAGCCATCACACATCCATTCCAGCTATCACATCCATTCCAGCTATCACATCCACTCCAGCCATCACATCCATTCTTGAAAGCTTTCATAACCACTTGCTGGCTGCACACTAATCTTATAAAGCATTTATTAAAGGCATCTTCCATTCTGGACTCTTCCTTAACTAGATCAGCACCCACCTGAATCTAAATTTCACACTGGAATCCCTGATGACACCTGGTTTTGAATCTGCCTTTGCAGTAGATATTACATTCCTGTTATAGAAGACAGTGCTTTTTGTGGTTGTTACCCATCCCAAAACATTCTTTTCCACCTCTTACCACTAATCTTTCATTTTCCTTTTTTTCTCTTCTTCTGTCAAGTTCATTTCCAAAAATATTGTATAGCTCTCTACACAATGCTGCTAACAATTAATGAAACTCTTTCTAAATGTTGTATATTTGTTGACTACTTGTATACCTCTGTTATTTGCTTATATACCCCTGTTTACTATTGTCTTTGTGTAACATTTTTTCTGGTGCTTTTCTCCTCTGAGAAAGTTTCATAGCTCATTGCATGATGCTTTGTCTAAATTTTGTATATTTATTTATTACTTGTATACCTCTGTTTTCTGTGATCTTTATGTAATGTAATTTTTCTGTAGCTTATCTTCCCAGGTCTAACTATCCCATTCCCACACTCACCTTAACCTGGTCTGTTTGCACACTTACCTTAACCCGGTCCATAACTTTTGCACCACAATGGAGAAAATAGCGAAGAGGCAGAAACAGCCCACTGAATTCTTTCCCTAGGAAAGAATTTGATGTTCTGCAGCTTCACTATTTTCAGCGTTCGCTGTTTTGGGTTTGATATTATAACATTCTATGTTTTACTACTTCGATGTTATAATATAAACCCATTTAAATCACTATATTAGTTTGCTTGTATTTTCCCCAAGTGCTCTAATAAAGGAGAATGCCTTCTGCATTGCTTGGATATACACAGGCAACTGTGATTTTATTTGGACCGTGTTAAAGACTTCTGGAAAGACAAACAGCTTTTTGTAAGCTTTTCAGTAGCCAAGCTTGGTCAAAAGATTTCCAAGGTTTCATTAGTAAAGTGGATTGCAAACTGCATATCCTTCTGTTACAACAAAGCAAGCCAAGAACTAATCATCCCACCAAAGGTGCACTCTGTCAGGGCTCAAGCTCTGCCCACAGTCTCTGTATGAAATCTTCCCCCTCAGGATATTATAGCAGGGTCAGAACTTGCTCTTCTCTACATACCTTGGCTAAACATTACACCCTTGACTCTCTCTCCAAAGCAAGATCTTTCTTTAGAACGACCATTTTGAAAGGCTTACCTGGGTAGGGCACCCACATTAGCTGGAGAAACTATCCTGCTGTTCCAGTGACTGGTCAGGAACTGAGGAACACATAAGTTAATTTTCTTACTGAAATAGATTTTTCTGGAATCTTTCAGGACAGTGGAACAATATGCCCACCAACCCCTCCAAATTGTCATTTCCTGTGAGATTTGTAAGTTATTTTGGAGGGCATAAAGTTCTTGTGTTACCCAGAATTAGACGCTCTACAATGGCAGCAAACTTGATTTGAAGATTTACCAACAGGGAGGGATTATGGGTAGGGAGGCGCCCCAGATTGTGAGGAGTTCATTGCCATCATAGTATGGTGTCAAAAGCCCTAATCCCACTACTCCAGTGTCTGGATAGAGACCAGGACAATCTAATTACATAGCTTGCATTTATCTGCAATGGAAGAGCACATTACTGTTGCATTCTTGCATTTGTGAATGCCTTAGAAGTAGTGTGATCCTGGATAACCTTTTTAGAATTATGAGTTATTCTGGTAAAAATGTTGTTCTCAATACCAGGTCTGAGCAATATATAAGTATTTTGCACCATGGTGCAGTCCTATGTCATCTGACACATACATACCCCTCATGCTCTTAGCACAAGAAATCTGGACAAAGCATAAAATATTGGGGGTCAAACGCCCAACAATAGAGAAAGATTTTAAATATTGCTCTTAAGTTACTACAATAATAGCATATGTTACCATGCATTTTCTGAAGGATATGAAGTCTGTAACTCAAGTGTATGCCATTATTTAGTGACATCACTCCTTAGAAAACCACAAATTTTCTGAGGAACAGACCAAAAATATGAGGCAAAATTTTGGACATTCTGCAAAAATCTGGATAGTTGAGAAGTTTGTACACATAATAATTTTTTAGCAAATATAAAGCATAATTTTCAGCCTGGTTATAACATTGAAACCTTGCTAGTAAACTTAAACAACAATGAAAATCTTTGCATAAGTTCATAGGTTGTTATTAGAAGATTGATTAAGTACTGCAGTTGCCACTGCTTGCTCCCTACCTCATGAGGGTTTGTGGTGTGAGACTGCGATGTATTTGTGGTTACACATCTATTCTTCTAGGCTGCATTTGAAGAGGGTTAGGGAAATGCTCTGAACGAGATGAATTATTTGGGTGATGTATCTATCATGCCAACAAATTTGGCTCATAGGTTCATAGGTAGGTACTAGGCTATTGGCCTGAGCACCTATGTAAGTCTAGCCAATGAGGTTCCATGGCTTACATCACCCAAAACAGTTATTTTCCTGTGCCACTATCGAGCAGAGACACAGAAGTGATCCCCGGGGTGTATTTCCTATTTCCCATCCATTTATCAAGATTTTTCTTGAAGAGTGCTAATGAGGAACTTTGCTTGACATAGATGGGTAGCTTGCTCCAGAGTATGGGAAATCTCTGGGACAGGAATCTATCCCTCCAGTGTGTCCTGTTTATTGAGGTGACAAGGTTTAGGTCCCTAGAGCATGTAGCTCAGAGGGATTGGGATTTCTTTAGGTTTAGCATGTCCAACAGCTCTGGGTTTGACATAGCTTTATATGTTAGGCAGAGATCACCTTGGAGTATGCGATATGCTATGGAGTAAAGCTGGAGTTTTTTGAGATGGTCAGTGTAGGGCATCTGTTTGAGGCCAGTAATCCTCTTAGTGAGGTACTTCTGGGGCATTTCCAGCTGCTACAGATGTCTTGTGAGGTACATTCCAAAAGGGGCATTGTACTCTATAATGGGTCTAATGAGTGTTGAGTAGAGGGGAACAATGTCCTCTTTTTTCCTAGATGAGAACCCTTTTGTGATGACGTGTGCCACACAGAAGGATTTCCTGACTACTGTGGTGATGTAATTATCAAAGGAGAGATTACTGTCCACCTGGGTCCCCAGGTCTCTTATCATACATTCGATGTTAAGTAGACTGCCTCCTATGTGGTAGTTCATGGGTGCAGAGTTTTTACCAAAGGGGATGACAATGCACTTTTTGGCATTGAGCTTGAGGCCATGGCTCTGACACCAAGCATCTATCTCAGTGAGGCCCTTATGTAGGAAGTCCACATCATTTGGGGACTCAACTATGTCTCCCAGTTTGCAGTCATCTGCAAACTTCTTTAGCCAAAGGTCTTCTGTGTTAGCCTGTACTTCAGAGAAGTAGATACCAAACAGGAGAGGTCCCAGGACTGAACCCTGTGGTACTCCACTTATCACTGGTTTGAAGTCAGATATGGAGTCTGCAACTTTTACAGTGTGGGTTCTGTCAGTGAGCCAATTGGCAATCCATCTTATGACGGAGGGATTCATACCTTGTTTAGTGAGTTTAGCTATAATTCCAGAATGGGGGTGATGTCGAAAGCCTTGGTGAGGTCAAGATAGGCTGTGTGAACCATCTTACCCTCGTCTACAGCTTTGGTGACTGCCTCAAAGAAGTCGATCAGGTTCAGGGGGCATGATCTGCCTTTCACAAACCCGAACTGTGTGGGGTCCAGAGTTTGGAGGTTACCAATGACTTTGTTTATGAGTTCCATGATGATATGTTCCACGGCCTTACAGACCAGGCTCATCAGGCTAATAGGGCGATAGTTCTCGGGATCAGTGGTGCCTCCCCCTTTGTGGAGTGGGATAACTGTTGCTGTGTGCCATTCAGTGGGCACAAAGCCTGATGTGATACTATGATTGAACATGGTGCTTAGGTGGGGAGCCAGTTCGTTCTGAAGTTCATGTAAAACGCAGCCTGGGATATTGTCCGGTCCCATGGATGCTGTGTTTTTGGCTTTAGAGAGTGCAGCTTTTACCTGCATAGTTGTGATTACAGGGACTCTGCATTCATCCTGTATAGATATGGTTCCTTTAGGGGGTGAGAGGGGGGTAAAGTTAACACTGAACCTATCTGCCAGGACATTGGCAATATCAGTTGGTTCTGTAATTTTCATGCCGTTGTGCTGTAACTCAGAGCAGATCTGGGTGTTGTCATTGAGACTCTTGACATAGCTATAGAATGCTTTGTGGTTGTCCCTAGAATCAGTGGTGATTTTGTTTTCATAGCTAGCTTTGGATAATCTTATAAGGGATATCAGCTTCTTACTGAGGCTGACCAGGGAACTCCTGCACTCATGGGATTTTACTCTCTTTTGTAACAGTTTCTTCCTTCTGTTGTAGAGTTTGTTTATGGCAGGGGACCACCAAATTGGCTTTCTTTTTTTGGAGGATAGAGTCTTGATTCTGTTTAAGTGCTTACAGAGTGCATCTGTGTAGGATTCAGCAGTCATAAATGTATTGTCCATCTGCATGGGTGTCATGAAGTTCGCCACTTCTGTCTTAAGAAGCGTGAAGTTGGCTTTGGTGAAATTATTTACCATGATTTCCTTAATGGGGGATGGGGAGCGTGATGTGGATATCTATGGTGATTAGCTTATGGTTGGATCTGACCAACGAGGAGTTGACTTCAGGTGTGGAACACTGGTCACTCATGTTGGTAATGACTAGGTCTAGAATATTGTTGCCTTTGGTGGAGGTGTGGATAGGTTGATCCAGGGCATTGGAATTTATGAATTCCAGAAAGCATTGAATGAAAGAGTTGGTACATAAGTAGTTTTCCCAGTTAATGGTGGGGTATTTGAAATCACCCATTATTAGGGTGTTTGGTTGAACCATACTATTTTCCAGTATATCAAGAAAAGAGGAGTGGGAATCCTGGGGCATGGTGGGGGAGTTGTAGCAAGCTACAATTTGGATTGCAGTTTTGCCCAGAGTTAGTTGCACTTGGATAACCTCGGATGTATTATGCTGAGCAACTCATCTGGAGGTGTGGATATCCTTAACGAATATGGACACACCTCCATCTTTGGTGTTCTGGTCCAGGTTAGGTGGCCAAAAAGTGTATAGCCTGGTAATGCAGGGGTGCTCTCTGGAGTCTTGAACCAGGTCTCAGTCACTGCACATATATCAATGTTCTCCATTTTAAGTAGTGCCTGAAGGGAGTGCATTTTGAGATTTAGACTTCTAGCACTGAGTAGCATTACCCTCAGTTTTTGCTTGCCTGTTTCTGGTACAGTGGTGAATTTGTCATTTGAACCTTGCCTAAAAAAGGCACTATAGGGGCAGCAAGAGCCTTAGCCAGTATCCGGAATCCCAAGGCTGACAGGTGCAGGCCATCTCTGGCAAAGCATCGTGGCCTGTCGACCATGTCATCCCAGGCAGACAGATACATTGATCCCCTTAAAATGACACCAGAGGCTTGGCCAATTGTTGAAGTCAATCATTTTGTACTTGTACTGCGGTATCATTATGGGGGATGACAGGATGCTACTCAGGGCTAGCGTCATACTTGCCTGGTCTACAAGATCGGAGAGCTCTTCCATGTCTCTTTTCATGTAGTCCAGGGAGGTATATATCAGGTCATTCACACCAACATGGACAATGACAGTCATATTTGCACTTGTTGTGGAGTGACCTGTGTGCGTGGGTTATGTGGCGGATCCTGGCACCCGACAGACAGTTTGAATTATTACTTAAGACACAGGCACACATGCATTTATTTAAAAGAAAACAAACCATGAGAACAAGTTTATAGTTACAAACAGTATACATCACATATATTCCTTTATGCAATTATCATCAATCTGACATTACATAAATTGATCAGTTCCTGCTTAGCTTAAACCTCACTCCTCCTCCAAAACATTATGCATGCATTTTCTTCTATGTCATTTTTTCCTATCTTTTTTTCTAAAAGCTCTCAGTCCTACTTCTGTTATCACTCTTACAATATTCACTACTTCAAATAAAGTTGGTTTAGACTTTGATTCCATTTTCTAGTAATTGCTTTTTGGCAGCCACCATAATTAAATTTAACAAGGCCTTACTATGTCTAGGCAATTCAGATCCTGTATCTCAGCTCAAAAAATAATTTCTTTAGTTACACCCATTTGCTCAGAAAATATTTCTGAAAGAGTACTCTGTAGGGCATTTTTAAAGTCTACCAACTCATTACACCCCCAAACTTATGTTCCCAGTTACCATTTTTTCCCCTTCACACCTCCAACATTTGCCATCTATCTGAAAAAAAAAATCTTTGGAGTTTGCTCGGGGTATAAAATGCATATGTAAACACTTCCAAGCAAAACTTCTAGACTTTGTTGCATATTTGGGAGCCATACATGTACCCTCCCATTGTTTCCTTGGGAATTGCTTATGCAATCTGTCCTTCCAATTTTTTCTAACCTCCTCTGATTGATTCCTTTAGTTATTCTGAAATATTCTATATGTCCAACTAAATATCCTTTTTTAACAGCAGCTTCTGTTCTAGATTCAACTGAAATATCTAGCAGAGCAGGTCTCTCATTTAGGATCCCCCTATCCCTTGCTATTTTCCTGCACACTGATTTCAATCCCTGATAGGGAAGGCAGTCTCCAGTCTGTAGTCCAAATGTCTTCTTGGCCTCTTCCCACTCTATTACCTTTTGCTCTCTTTAGTTATTTGCTATTAATACCTTGGTTCCTTTGCCAGTTTTATCCAGTAAATTCCAGCCCCTCTTGCCTATTCTCTGTAACCCTAATTGCAATCAGCTGTATTTGCAGCAGCTCCTTTCTCTGTTCTCTTGTTGGCTTAGTTCTTAGAATACTTTCTGCTTCCTTATAAATATAACATCCTAAGGCTGTTGTTAGTCTCCTTAAGAATCTGCATTCATAATCCAATTCTCTCCTTGTTTCTTGAATTTTCCCCTGATTTATTATTATCCCTTTCCACTTTGAACTATAGCTCACGGTTTGTGTTAGCTGTAAAATATCCCTTCAAATCAGGTAATCCAAAACCAATTTGTTCTATTGAAAGGATCTACTTATCCCACATAATCATTGCCTCTTCCCTCCCAGATAAAAGCCTTCAACTCTTTAGTAATTACTGTCCACAACCTCTCCTCTGGTTGATAATATATACTTTACCTGCATCTAAAACGAAAGGGACTAAAAGCATTTTCACTGCTTGTATCTTGCCATCCATATTCATAAAGAAAAATTCTTAGTTTTTGTATAATGTTTTGTTTGGTCTATTCCCACATATCCTTAGCTGCCATAACAGAATGATTTTAACCCATACGTCTAAATACTTTATTTTATCCTATCCTTATAAATATGTGTGTTGCTGAACCAATTCATGTGTGGGTACATAGTTTGCAGCTATAATCTTTGCTTTGTCTTCATTAATTTTATATCTTGAAAAGACTTAAAACTGTCGCAAAATGTTCCAAGACACAAATATGCCCTTTTCTAGTTTTAACAGGTACAAAATAATATCGTCTGCAAATAAAGCCAGCTTTTCCTGATTACCATACCAATTATATCATTGGATTTCTGATTCCCTTATTTTATTTGCCACTGGCTCTAAATATGATGCAAATAACAAAGGGGAAAATGAACATCCCTACCTGGATCTTCTGTTCAGATACAACTTATCAGAGAGGATCCCTCCCACTTCAGTTTTTGCCTCCAATCCCTCATATATCCTCCGAATTAACCTTATTATTGTATCAGGTATTAGGGAATGCAAATGTTTCCATTGTCTTACTTATAAAATCCCAGCTTTAATATGTTGGATGTTTTCTCTGCATCAAGTCCCAACAACAACAGTGGTATTTTCTTACATTCTGCTTACATCTGGATCACCATTACTCTATTAACATTGTCAAATGTTTGCCTCCCTCCACAAAACCACACTGATCCATCTCTATCAATTTTGGCAACATCTTTGCCATTATTTAACTATTATAGACATACACAATTTATAATCATGATTTAACAATGAAATGGGACTATACAAAGCTGAGCCAGATGGATCTTTGCCATCTTTATGTATTACGGCCACCACAGCTTTCTTCCAGGATGTTGGTACTTCCCCTTCTTTTAAAATACCATTAAACTAAACCTTAAAGATCTTTGTCACTTTATTTCCTCCTATTTTCCAAACTTCCACATGTGTATCATCTACCCCTAGAGACCTTTTTGCAAATTGATTATACATTACTGTTTTTATCTAATTTACTCCTGTCTTAACTGTTAATTGTTGAGCCTCATTTACCTCTAACCTTGGGATCTCTAAGTTTTCCATAAATATTTCCATTTGTGCTTTTTCTTGATTTCCACATTCTTCTCCTTTATACAAATGTTTAGAAAATTTCCAAAATATCTCCAATACAGGATCTCTGATTAGTTTTCTTGTTATAGGCTCCCTAAGTTTAGTGACAACCCTTTCTACTTTCTGTTGCCTAAGTCATTGTGCTAAACATTTTTGTGATCTGGAGTTATCATAAAAAAAACACCCGTTTAACAGCAATCTTTCTAAACTCATTCATATTATCCAGGTACTCCCTTATTTTCTCTTTAGCACTCTGCAGTTGTACTTCCTCTTGTTCTGCACGATTCCCTGTATTTTGTAATACTTTAACCCTTGCCAGCAGCCCCACACTAGCATTACTTTCTTTTTCCCTCTCCTTTATTAATATTAGAGCACATCTAGCAATTAGTATAAGTACTCCCATTTTCCTTTGTTTCTGATAATCATCTGAATATCCCAGCTGAAATCCTTCCTTTATCAAATTAACATGTTCATTTTCTTCCTAGTGTGTCTCCTTTAGCATTACTATTTGCACTCTGCATTTCTTACTATAATTCAATACTTTTTTCCTCTTTGCCTGTACCTGTGAGGCTATTCACATTCCAAAGTAATTTGTTTAGTATAGCCATTATGCTAAGACTTTATTATTTTCACCTATTATACATGAGAGCTTTTTTGTCTATTTACACCTTTTGTGTTACATGTATCCACTAATGTTTGGCAGTTTTATCATTATACAGTTGAGTCTTGTCATCTCCATGTGGACCTCTATAAAATTTTACAAGACTTTTTATTTTAGTGATAACCCTCAAATAAAGAAAAACTCTCAAAACACCCCCATAACATATTAACTTTAGACAAATACATAAAATTATGTACATTTTCAAATAACGAAGTTTAATCCTCCTGATAGGAGTCCCAAATTGACCGCAGTATACACAGTCAAAAACTAACTTAAAATTAAAGTTATCCATGCTAAGACATGCTACAGCTTTTGTTCCTACTTACACTAATTAATGCTTGTGATTTTTTTTATTTTTATTCCCCTCCCAGATGTTAAAAACAAGTTGTATGTTTTCACAAACATTACCTTTTAGCCGTAAGAACGGTCTGTTTTTAAATAAAACAAAATTTTACAAGATTACTGTCTGTTGTTTTATTAGTTTTTTTCATACTGGGAAAGCTGAAATTAAGTTGTTGATCAGCATGCAACCATTTTGGAAGTGATATGTGAAAAAGAACATGGAAAAACACTGGCCAAGTATTATTTTTGTGGGTGGTTATAGAGGGATATTAAGATATGCTGGCCATTCTAAATCATGTTTATTTTGTGGGAATTATCTCATTTAATTAATGATTGTGACAAATTAAAATGTAACCAATGTTAGGAGAAATGACATACAGCAAGAAGGGGTGCACTTCAATGTAGGTTGTGTAAAAAATGGACAATCTTGGATGGCTTGTCAAGAGTACAGTAAATAACAAAAAAGAAGCACAGGAAGAGAAGGAAACATACACGAGGAAGAGCAAACCGAGGATGGAAAAAGGGTGAAGAAACTGTAAAAGAAGACAAAATATGGAGGGGAAGCAGGAAGAAAGGTCAGGAGACAGGATTGATACTAATTAATTTTACTGAAGTTCTCGCTAGTGAAAAATCTGATTCTGAGGATCAAGGATTGTTTGTACAGAAGCTAAGAAAAAATATTCAGTTGAGGAAAGAGTAAAAATAAGAAAATTATATTTTAAAAATATTTCCCCTAAACTTAAAAAGAAGGAAAAGCAACAATTTTAGAGTACTTTCAGTAAATGTGAACAGTATTATTAACATTCGAAGAAGGACAGGGGTACTGCAATGGTGTGCTAAATTTAATGTGGATTTTATTCTATTTTGAGGATGCAAAGTTCATAACAAATGAAGAAAGACTGCAAACTGAAAAAAAATTGTGTTGTGGAAATACAACATGGACCTTAGGAAGTGAATGTTGCCCTGGAGTTGCTGTGAGGTGTAAAAACAGTAAAAATACTACATGCAACATTGGTAAAGATGAGAAGGTTAACTGTTGTGGATGTGAGATGGAGAGAGAACATATTTATAGAATATAGCATTATATATGTACATAAGTAGCAAGAATATAGACTATGTTTGGTTAACATGAAAATTATAATTGCAGGGACTTTTGATTTAAGGGGGTAAAAAGAAAAAAGGGAAAGATGAAAAAACATAATAGAAGTGATAAAGTGTGGATCAAAAGTCAATGGACTTATAGAAGGGGGTCACTTGGATCCAACATTGATTATTTTGTATTACCAGAAGGGTTGGGGGTGGGCGGCCATGGTGGTGCAGCGGTTAGCATTGCCACCTCACAGCAAGAGGTTCTCCAGTTCAATTCATGGCTGGGGTGCCTTCTGTGCAGAGTCTGCATGTCCTCCCTGTGGTCGCGTGGGTTTTCTCCGGGTGCTCCAATTTCCTCCCATATCCCAAAGACATGCTGTAGGTGGATTGGACACACTAAACTGGCCGTACGTGCAAGTGTGTGTCTGTGTCTTCTGTGGAAGGTTGGGCACCAGGCTGGCAACTCAACACTGTAAAACTCCACTGTCAATTGTTCTGCAGACTGTTGTTCCACGGCGGCGACCCCTAATTGGGATAAGCCAAAAGAAGAAGAAGAAGAAGAAGGCTTGGGGGTAGCAAGTGATGCTACAGTTGTGATGGGTTTTACAGACCATTTAGCAATATGGATGGAGGTGATGGAAGAAAGGGAGTATATTAAAAGAGGAAAGGGAATAAAAAGAATAAATGAAAAATTATGGGATGAAATATGAGAGTGGGAAGTATTGCAATTATGGAAGGATCATATAACCATGAAGGATTTATATAAAACTGGTCTGACTGGTGAATTGAATTAAAAAGAAAAATAAAAAGTGTTTTTTTTTCCCAATGGCTGGACGATGTAAGAAAGGAAGAGAAAGTGAAGAATTATGCGAAAATTATATAAATGTATTACAGAATTTAGAGAATACTATAAGAGAGTATTATGATATGGAAAAATAAATATATAAAATAATTGAGAAAAATGAAGAAATTACTGTTTAGGCACAGATACTATTTATAACGGAGAAGGGACCAGCTATCTGCATATTCGGGTAAAACAGTAAAGAAGGATATTAATATAATGATGGGAATGAAAAATGTAAATGGTAAGGTAAAAAGAACACAAGACAATTATGAGTATTGCAGTATAGCATGTGGAAATATACATAAGACCAAAAAAAGGAAAATAAGAGAGAATAGAAAGTAAAAAAAAATCCAGAATGAGTTAAGGGAGAATTTGAAAAATAAATTATTATCAGTGAATTGAATGAAGTACTTAGGAAAGTGACTGTTGATTCAGTATCCCAGAAGGTACAGGGTAGTGAATGAGCAAGAAATTAATGAAGCGGCAAAGAGAGTATTTTGTAAATGTACCAAATGAATGATTGAAAGAAGAGAGTTATGTAGTGACATGAAGGACGGAAGAAAGATGAGAAGAATAAAACAAAAAAACATGGAGACCCATCATACTCAGTTACACAGATAAAATGTAAACAACGGTGACCCATCATACTCAGTTACACAGATAAAACGTAAACAATGGAGACCCATCGTACTCAGTTACACAGATAAAATGTAAACAATGAAGACCCATTATACTCAGTTACACAGATAAAATGTAAATAATGGTGACCCATCATACTCAGTTACACAGATAAAATGTAAACAATGGAGACCCATTGTACTCAGTTACACAGATAAAATGCAAACAATGGAGACCCATTGTATTCAGTTACACAGATAAAATGTAAACAATGGAGACCCATCTTATTCAGTTACACAGATAAAATGTAAACAATGGAGACCCATTCTACTCAGTTACACAGATGAAATGTAAACAATGGAGACCCATTGTACTCAGTTACACAGATAAAATGTAAACAATGGAGACCCATCGTACTCAGTTACACCGATAAAATGTAAACAATGGAGACCCATCGTACTCAGTTACACAGATAAAATGAAACAATGGAGACCCATCGTACTCAGTTACACAGATAAAATGAAAACAATAGAGACCCATCGTACTCAGTTACACATATAAAATGCAAACAATGGAGATCCATCGTACTCAGTTACACTGATAAAATGTAAACAATAGAGGCCCATCGTACTCAGTTACACAGATAAAATGTAAACAATGGAGACCCATCGTACTCAGTTACACAGATAAAATGTAAACAATGGAGACCCATTGTACTGAGTTACACAGATAAAATGTAAACAATGGAGACCCATCGTACTCAGTTACACAGATAAAATGTAAATAATGGAGACCCATCGTACTCAGTTACACAGATAAAATGTAAACAATGGAGACCCATCGTACTCAGTTACACAGACAAAATGTAAACAATGGAGACCCATCATACTCAGTTACACAGGTAAAATGTAAACAATGGAGACCCATCGTACTCAGTTACACAGATAAAATGTAAACAATGGAGACCCATCTTACTCAGTTACACAGATAAAATGTAAACAATGGAGACCCATCGTACTCAGTTACACAGATAAAATGTAAACAATGGAGACCCATCGTACTCAGTTACACAGATAAAATGTAAACAATGGAGACCCATCGTACTCAGTTACACAAATAAAATGTAAACAATGGAGACTCATCGTACTCTGTTACACAGATAAAATGTAAACAATGGAGACCCATCGTACTCAGTTACACAGATAAAATGTAAACAATGGAGACCCATCGTACTCAGTTGCACAGACAAAATGTAAACAATGGAGACCCATCATACTCAGTTGCACAGACAAAATGTAAACAATGGAGACCCATCATACTCAATTACACAGATAATAACATTTTCATGAGAATAATAGAGTGAAAAATGGAATTAAGGATGAGGGATATTATGGAATAAAGTTTATATGGTATAAAAGGGATGGGAAGAGATGTCAGGAATTGTTATTGCTTGTGAGAGAGATTGTGGATGATATAATTAAAAGTGAGGAGGTACAACTTGGGTGATATCAGCAAGGCATTTGATACAGTAGAACATGATACTTTTTTTAGGATATTATGGAGAAGTATGTAATAAGTAATAGAATTAGGAGAGTGCTCTGTCAGCATATCAAAATAATAAAGTGAGAGTGTTAGTGAATGGGTGGCTGAGTAAAGAAATGTCTACAAAATGTGGGTGTAAGACAAGGATGTCCCATGATTTGAATATTGTTTACAGTGGTAATAAATGTGATAGTGACTGAACTAACTTCTAAAATGAAGGATGCTTGATACCTGATGCAAATGGATATGGTGATTCCAGTAGTTTTGACATACACAGGTAATATAGTTGTAGTTGCTAAGAACAACATACGGATGACGGTAGTGTTGGTTTGTCTGCTTGGATGTTATAAGGAAATGAGAATGACCTCGAATAAAGATAAAAGTAAGGGTTTTCATGGTGCAGTGAAAACTGAGGGTGTGCATTTGTCAGTGAAGGAAGTGTCATTGCTAGGGATAACATTTGTGAAGCATGATTTAGTTATGATACAATGGGAGGACTTGATAAAAGAAATGAAAAAAATATGTCTTCTGTGGAGGAAGCAGAAATTAGCATTGAGGAAAAGAGTTAATCTGGTAAACTCTGTTAATGAGGAAAACAGCATATATGTCAAATGATTGCATGATTCCAGAAAAATATGAAAAGGAAATTGTGCAACTGCTGTTTTCTTTCATAGGGAGTTTAAGACTAAACACAGTGGAAAGAGGTTTTTTGTATATTGAAAACATAGAAAAGAGGTATTTTGTATATTAGTGAAAATGAAGTGGAATGCAGTTGTTTATTGTGTTTCTTTAAACTTGTATAGAGTATTAAAGTAGGCAAAGGAAGGGGTGAGAAATTAACAGTGTGAATATTTAAATATAAGTGCAAAGTGTTCTGGGAGATGATGAACATAGGAAAAATAAAAATAAAAAGAATATGTAAATTAAATTAAAAATGATCAAAAATACCAACAAGGAAAATAAAAATAGGTAGTACAGAGAAAGATAGAAGGATGAGGTATAATTATGCGATGAAAAAATACTATTATGTAAATCCATGGGAACATTTACCAGAAGAAATGATTAAAGCCATTAAAGTTAGGAAAAAGTGGTGCACCAAGACAGCACAGAGTCAGGATTTCCTATGGAGACTGGTAATAAACAAGTTACCAGTAAAGAGGAATGTGCTATATAAAAAGAAAGTTGAAAGAGTGTATTTATTTTGTGGGGAGGAAGACACAACAGAGTATGTTTTATGAAATGTAACAGAGTGTTGAAATTATGGAAAAAGTTCTGTGAAGAAAATTGTTAGAGAATATTAATGATGTAAACAATACAGACATGAATGTGATTATGTATGACTATTATAGGAACAAGAAGAAGGAATATGTAAGAAGGGTAGATAAGATAAGGAATTTACTTTATATAATATGGCTTATTTGGAATGAAAGATTAACTGAAATGTGTTTAATGGGAAATGGATTTTTGCAGATATATTGTGAAAAATCAGATTATGGCTGTGCAAGGTGTGGGGGTCAGTTATGGAAGAATAATAATCAGAATGTTATAGGAAAAATGTTAAATAGTAAAAAAGTAGAGATGGCTATATATGTGTCTGTAAATATGTACATTCTGTAAATATATAAATAATGTTTTTATGTTGTGTTAAATAATGGGCCCTTGCTATATCACTTTTTGAAAAATAAATCAAAGCACCTTGTGCTAGAATAGAACCAACAGTGTTTTGGTATTCTAGCAACAAAGATGTATGTGCTACCCATTTTGTTACTGCCACTGACCAATGCAATGGTACATTGTAAAGCTCCTGAAATGAATAAAGCAAAAGCAGTGCCGCAAGATAATACTCAGTATAGACATAGCAAGACTAGGTGATCTGTGCCTAGCCTTTTGGGCCACTAGAGATCCCATAGTCCAAGACATTTTAGATCTTCACAAATCAGACAGTTCTGCTAACACTGGAACCAGGGATCTAAACTTGTTTCTGCAAATAATCAAATGTGGTGGAGTGACAGATCTATCAAACAATCCTTACCTCTTCTCTAGAACAAAGTACCACTCTAAATTAAGCAATGGAATATACTTTCTTCCTTCAAAAGGGAGCTAGGCACCTAGATGGGTATCAACAAATTCATCTACGGTATAAGCAGCTTATTGCTTCTTCAAAAAATTAAGTAAGGTCTAAGTAAGAGGGAATAGAGAAGGCACTGACAGGAATGGACAGATATGGCTGCAAAGGTTCAGGGAGTATGATCAATCCACAATGTGCATGGGAGCATGATCAATCCATATGTGCATTGGAGTATGATCAATCCACAATGTGCATGGGAGTATGATCAATCCACAATGTGCATAAAGAAGCTAAAGAGAATCATGGCACAAATGGTGAATAACTTCAGAAAATATATTAAACTATAGGTCTCATTTTTCTGAGTTCGTGGTAGCTCAGGTGAATGCAAAACATCCCATGGCACTAATTGAAAAGATAATGGATCTTCCCTGAGTACCCTGGTCAGATTTCCCCTAGTCAGTATGACAGCCACCTCAGGTCTCCTCTGAAAAGAGGCCATTAGACCAACCTAGTCAATAAACTGCAAATAAATAAATAAAATAAACGAATGCTATAATAATCACATTGTGTATCTATATATGTATGTTACATTCTGTCTGTTTCTTGTGCAACATTTCTCCTGGGCCTCCACTGAAAAGGGGGTTTCCGTCCTGTTGGACTTTTCCCAGTGAATACAAGCAATAAATAGCATGCGTGCTTCTCATGTGGGGCCTACTACATCACACGGACTCACACATAGATAGATCACACTAGACCACACAGAACATATAGAAAAATCACACTAGACCACACAGACAAGGTCTCACATGCATGGTTTGGGAATTCCCCAAGGGATACAGAGTACAAAACAAGAGAAATAACTTATATCATCACCACAGAACAATATTCTGTGTAGCAGCACTACAAAGCAGTAGAGACTAAGATCACAGAGCAGTGCAGCAGTATTACAGAACAGCATTCTGTGCAGCAGTATCACGGAATAATTTTCTGTGCAACAGCATCACAGTGCAGTCTTTTGGGAACTAGTGTCACAGAACAGAGTTCAGCAGCATCACATAACAGTGTTCAATACACTAGCATCATAGCGTAGAATTCTGTGTACCAGCATCACAGAGCAGAGTTCTGTGCACTAGCGTCACAGAACAGATTTGCATGAACTAGCATGACAGAGGAGTGTTCAGTGCACTACCATCACAGAGCAGTGTTCTGTTTAGTAGCATCACAGAACACCATTCTATGCACTAGAATCATACAGCAGTGTGCGAGAGCATCACATGGTGTTCTGTGCAGTAATATCACAAACATGTTCTGTGCAGAAGCATCACAGAGCAGTGTTCTGTGCAATAGCATCACTAAGCCATATTCTTTGCACTAGCATCACACAGCAGTGTTTTCTGTACTAGCAGGACATAGCTGTGTTCTGTGCAGCAGTATCATAGAACAGTGTCCTGTGCATGAACAACACAGAATAGTGTGCAGCAGCATCACAAAGGGGCATTATTTGCACTAGCATCACAAAACAGCATGCACCAGAATCACAAAACAGGGTTCCATGTGCTAGTATATCTCAGTGCAATATTTTGTACACTAACATCACAGGACAGTGTGCACCACAATCACAAAGCAGGGTTCTGTGTGCTAGCATCCCAGTGCAGTATTCTGTGCCCTAACATCACAGAGCAGTGTGCACCAGAATCACAAAGCAGGGTTCTGTATGCTAACATCCCAGTGCAGTATTCTGTGCACTAACATCACAGAACAGTGTGCAACACAATCACAAAGCAGGGTTTTATGTGCTATCATCCCAGAGCAGTATTCTGTGCACTGACATCACAAAATATTATGCAGCAGGAGCATCACAGAGTAGTGTTATTTGCACTAGCATCACAGAACAGTGCCCTGTGCACTAACATCACAGAACAGTGTGCAGCAGCATCCATGTACCAGCATCACAGAATAGTGTTTTGTCCAGCAGTTGCCACATATTCACAGAGCCAGTATTTGTCATTACTGAGGATACATTGCACCTGCTGTTCATAGATTCATAGATTGTTACTAGGCTAATGACCCAGGGGGCCTTTCTAAGCCTAGCCAAGCTTTCCAGAAAGAATACAGATGTCTTATATCCAGATAGGTCACTGAGGGCCAGGCATTCATAAGTTACTTCTGTCCATAAGAGCCGTGAGTGCTAGGCCTGGTTTCATACTGAAAGTATACTTAAAATGGTGGACCTGGCCGTTGGGAGAAATCTTTATCTAGTCATTCTAAATAAACTAAGTAAAGTATTCTGTTCTGCTGCGCATTCGAGCAACTCCAAAGTGATGCCATCATTATGGTCTCACTACCCCAATGATTTGTGAGTTGTCATTGTACCTAGAGGAGTTTGGTGGTCTATAGACAACTCTGAAGCAGGGTACCGTGGTTGGAATATAACAGATGTATGACTGCTTTTTACCTGGCCAGTAACGTATGTCTCTCCGCAGGTTCACGAGGCTGTGCCTTTCATCAGTGATGCTTCCTTGTTATCACCAAAACTCATGGATGTCTGTCCCACTCATGTAGATAACAGAGGTACAGAGTCAGCCATATGTCATGGCCACGATTGGTAGCAGGTCTGACCTACCACAGCAATGCCAGATTCTCTGGGACAGATGAAAGAGGTAGCTTTTGTGTTCTGAAAGTTATTTTAAGCAAATAAAATGAATCCAGTACATTAGTCATAAATGCAATCTTTCTTTTGGCTTTTCCCATTAGGGGTCACCACAGCAGATCAGCGGTCTGCAGATTGATTACCAGTTGAGTTTTTTATGGTGTCAAGTTGCCAGCCTGGCGCCCAACCTTCACAGAAGGCACACACACACACATGTATCTACTGCATGTCTTTAAAACTCATTTGACCACAGGGAGTACATGCACACTCTACAGAGAAGGCAATCCTGCCAAGAATCAAACCAGTGAGGTGACAACGCTAACATCTGCACCACTATGGCTCAAATTTCCAACTACTTGTTTCCGTGTGTGTGTGTGTGTGTGTGTGTGTGTGTGTGCATGTGTGCATGCGTGTGTGTGTGTGTGTGTGTGTCTGTATAAATACATATATATATATATATATATATATATATATATATCTATATATATATATATATATATATATATATATATATATATATATATACATATATATATATATATATATAGAGAGAGAGAGAGAGAGAGAGAGAATGATGCATACATAGAGAAAAAAAGAAAGACAAACACATACACACGTGGGTGGAAAGTTCATAATTGTAATTCAGTATGTATAATACTCACTATGCAATATTCAACATACTTAACAGTTTTTACAGACACATACTTTGTGTAAGGATTAATCATGCAAGCTTCATATTATATTATTGTCATCTGTCCTTATCTGCACCTGTGCCTTATAATATGGCTGAAACAAGAATGCTGCCATTGTTCAACAAATCATCCAAATGAGACCAGCATGGGGTCACTTTATCTTTCCACAGCAATTTCAAAGTGCAAAACCTGTTCATGGTTTGCCAGCATGAATAACAGCTTGACTTCTTCCTTTTCACAAGATTGTAGTCAGTCAGTTCAAAAGAGACCTAAGAGAAAATACAAACATTGTCTTCAATTCTCTTTTGTAATTGTCACCTTTTTTATCAGCTCCTGAAAGACACTAGTGTTTTTTTTTTTATTGTTTCGGATCTCTTAATTTTCACATCAGACTTTCTTACATGTCTGCAAAGTAATTTTCTGTATTTACAAACTGTTGTTAGGTTACTGTAACAAATATTATTGCTTCCAGTTGCAGATTTTTAAAGGAGGTTATACTCCTAGTGAGAAGATGATCCTAAGAGAGAATGCAGTTTGTCAGGCTGCTTATATGTAATTATAATGTATTGTATCTTCAATTCTTTAGTTTAAAGGACTGACATGATGGGTGTATATGATCTATATGCCCAAGCTCTAAAGAGATTCATTTACACCAATCTACTCTAGATGAAAATGCATTTGGGCCTTCACTTAATATGATAAAGGTGATAGAGAAGAATATACTTTTCTGATAGAGTAAGTGATCCGTGGAACACCCTACAAAAATGGTGTCTTCTGATTCACCAGAGTTATTTAAATGCTGATTGGATGAAGACTGATATAGAAGAGAAGGCTGCATTGCAATTGGCCTTCATGAACTCAAATGTAACTTAATGGATCACATTCAGATCGTTGCCAATATGTGTGCACCATGGTCTATTGGTCTAGGCAGACTGGTGAGGACTTGCACGTCATTTTTAACTTGATTTATTTATGGACTTATGCAAATACTTAGGCATGATGTTATAAAATAAGTGAGGTGAAGCCCAGGAGCCTTATATAGACAGAAAAGCAGGTACATATACAATGTAAAGTATTTACAGATAAGGTAACAAAATCTGCATGCCGTCTCATTTAAAACCTAAGGTGAAACTCAAATATTTGCCTTGCTCATTTCTGAAGTGTTCTAACAAGGAATCTTCTTTTATCAGGGATTGTATTTATCTGCAATGTATTTAAAGGCAATGTCTCATTACCTTCTTCTCACATCCTTCTCTGTGTTTTGTGGAAGAAGCCTGTCTCTGACCATAACTTACTGAATTACACCAAGGTCATGTTCTTCATGCAGTCTGGGTTGCTTTAAAGACGTATGGACTAATAATTATTCCACTCTCATACTAATGTGCGACATGTATGATAAATCATTTTCTGAGTCCATGATCTGTTCCGATACCGCTTTTTCTCTGCAGCCATATACCTTATTTGAATATTTTCCAGTCTTTATTAAATGCTTCTTATTCTGTGCCCATTTGTTATTTCCGTATTCATGTTTAGGCCTAATGATACAGTTATGTAATGGGATGATGACCAAAATATTTCCTAAAGTTATGAATCCCAGTGTCCATGCACAATTTCTGACAAATCCTGCAAAGATTCCCCACACTTCTTAAACCTATAGATATCAACTCTATTGTCCAGAAAGAAAGGAATGTTCCTGCAAAACACAGGAGTTACTGTTGGAACATGCTAAGAGACATAATTAGCAGCAACAGTCATTTTCTATTGAAAACAACATTCTGAGAGTTCAGCATCAGGGAGCTGAACTCTGTAAGTTGATTCATCAGCCAGATGTAATTCAGTGAGATGTAGAGAAGCCCTTGTTAGACTCTCTTCATCTGTTGATCTTACATGCTTTCTGTGACATAATCCCAAGGTACGCACATTTTTCCCCCACTAATAGCACATCCTTTATCCAGCTCAGTATTCACTATAATAGAAGGAGGCTCATTGCCCTCTTCATCTGTAGCTTTTCATACACGCCTGAAGAACTGTTTACACCCTCTGTGCTAATTCCTGAAACGTCTTTCCTAATGGCTATTTTTATAGTCCGCTGTAGTTTTCTGTATTTTAATAGCCCTTCAAAATTGATATTGTCTACAGCTGGCAGTTATTGTAGAGGATTCATACTATTATCTGTTAACAGGATGTTTATGGTGGCACAGGGTTTGATTCCTTCAACTTTCATTTGCCTACTGTGTGACCTTGATCAAGTCACTTAACCACACAGTGTTTTGGTACAACTGGGAAACTGGGCTAATCTTCTCCATGGCCTCCAGGACAGCATGCCTAGTAACTACTTATGAACATAACATTGTTAAAACTGATTAATTTGGGGGCTTTTTAAGAAATATTATAGGTTTGACCTTACAGCATTGTATAATTGTGAAACAATTCAAACCTCTTCCAGTTTTCACTTACAAATATTTTCCTTTGCCAGCTTTATAGATGGTCCTTTCTTAATCCTGTCCAGCCTTCTCCAAATTTAGTTTACATTCATTAATAGTTGGATTTTTGCCTGCATTTCTCTGATGTCCACTCCCTGAATAGCTCTGTTTGACTATGATTGTGAAAGTTTGGCCCAGCTAATGAAGTTTATTTTTGTTTATGAAGTATGTGGGCAGACTACTGTTTGCTCATGTGTTTTAGTCTCTCATTATGTCATCATTGCCTGCTGGATTTACCCAGACTTAAGTGCCCCTAGTAAAATTCTAGAGATAGCCCTTTTGGAATCTAGTCGGCTTAAAGTAAAGAGATCATAAACAGATAAGTCAGTCAGTACAATGGTTTAGTTACAGTACTTGAGAACTTTGATTTGAAGGCATACCTTAAGCCAGATCCTACCTTCCAAGTAACACTGACAGTGGCTTTGCTTGCCTCTTCTTATTGATTTACTGGATTTACATTAAGTTAGTGAGATTGAAGTCAATGAGATTTTATTTTTGTCCCTTGGACCGCATCTATTCTATTCTGGCTCCCAGTGTCCCACATGCCCGCCAGGTCTACCAGCCATTGTCCTACCCCCCCCCCCCCCGGACTTACTCTGGTAATGCTAGGGCTGGTCATGGATCCAAATGGCATTCTAGGGACTCAGTTTGCCTGCCCTTTCATCTGCGAGGAGGTTGTTTATGCCCTCTCCCAGGGCCCAGACTCATTGATTGCATTTGAGGTAAACTCCCCTATATGGACAACTCATTCCCTAAAAGAGCATATCAAGAAGCAACCTCTCACCCAGGATGGGCATGCCCATCCCTTCCATGCCGCTCCATCAGTCACCCGATCTGCTAATCACAGCCAAGTTAGTTAGTCTGTAATCAGGGTTCTATCCTGCCACACCACCAGAGCACCTGGACAATCAGAGTTTTGAGCAGTGGTTCAGGAAGAGGCACACTTGAATTATCCAGCTGATGGCCAATGACAAATGTTTCTATGATACCAGTTTGAAAATTGGAATTATTTGTGATGACTGCTTGAGTTTTGCAAGCCTGCAAAAAATATATTTTATTTTTAATTTTTTTATTTGTTTACTTGGTAAGTGAACCATTTTTTTCTCAGACACAGGGTTAGGGATAAATGTAACAAATATATGTGCTCAAGTCAGTCTAAGTCATTAAAAGTGTTATTGTGAGGCAAAGGGGACTGTGAGTATCCAGAAAAGACCTATGCAGATACAGGTAGAACTCCACATAGACAGTAATCAGAGGTCAGGATTGACAAGCACATCCTGTGAAGCTGAGATCTTATCACTAAGTCACCCTGCTTCCCCAGGAATGTTTGGCCTTTAGTAGCAGAGGAGTCCAGTAAGGAAGAGTCAAAAGCTTTTCCATTGCTATGAGTAGGACTGTCTTTACTGCTGAATACAGCATTTTGGCTTGATTGTTATCTTGTTTATCCAGGGGTATACACCTACTGGGCTCCTTCCTTTAGTAGAATGTATATATCCAGGGGTATTCACCTACTGGGCTCCTTCCTATAGTAGAATGCATATATCCAGGGGTATACACCTACTGGGCTCCATCCTTTAGTAGAATGTATTTATCCAGGGGTATACCCCTACTGGGCTCCATCCTTTAGTAGAATGTATATATCCAGGGGTATACCCCTAATAGACTCCTTCCTTTAGTAGAATGTATATATCCAGGGGTATATACCTACTGGGTTCCTTCCTTTAGTTGTTGTTGTGTCTTTTGGCTTTTCCCAGTTAGGGGTCGCCACAGCGGAACACCGGTCCGCTAATGACTGGCAGTAGATTTTTACGTGCCGAGTTGCCAGCCCTGAGACACAGCCTTCAATGAAGGTATGCCCGTTCACGCATGACTCCACACAGAAGATGCTCTAGCTGAGAATCAAACAGGACAACATTTTTCTGTGTAGTAGAATGTATATATCCAGGGGTATACACCTACTGGGGTCCTTCCTTTAGTAGAATGTATATATCCAGGGGTACACACCTACTGGGCTCCTTCCTTTAGTAGAATGTATATATCCAGGGGTATACACCTACTGGGCTCCTTCCTTTAGTAGAATGTATATATCCAGGGGTACACACCTACTGGGCTCCTTCCTTTAGTAGAATGTACATATCCAGGGGTATACACCTATTGGGCTCCTTCCTTTAGTAGAATGTATATATCCAGGGGTATACACCTCCAGGGGTATACACCTACTGGGCTCTTTCCTTTAGTAGAATGTATATATCCAGGGGTATATACCTACTTGGCTCCTTCCTTTAGTAGAATGTATATATCCAGGGATATACACCTACTGGGCTTCTTCCTTTAGTAGAATGTATATATCCAGGGGTATACACCTACTGGGCTCCTTCCTTTAGTAGAATGTATATATCCAGGGGTACACACCTACTGGGCTCTTTCCTTTAGTAGAATGTATATATCCAGGGGTATACACCTATTGGGCTCCTTCCTTTAGTAGAATGTATATATCCAGGGGTATAAACCTATTTGGCTCCTTCCTTTAGTAGAATGTATATATCCAGGGATATACACCTACTGGGCTCCTTCCGTAAAGTAGAATGTATATATCCAGGGGTATATACCTACTTGGCTCCTTCCTTTAGTAGAATGTATATATCCAGGGATATACACCTACTGGGCTCCTTCCTTTAGTAGAATGTATATATCCAGGGGTATACACCTACTGGGCTCCTTCCTTTAGTAGAATGTATATATCCAGGGTTATACACCTACTGGGATGCTTCCTTTAGTAGAATGTATATATACGGGGGTATACACCTACTGGGTTCCTTCCTTTAGTAGAATGTATATATCCAGGGGTATACACCTACTGGGCTCCTTCTTTTAGTAGAATGTATATATCCAGGGGTATACACCTACTGGGCTCCTTCCTTTAGTAGAATGTATGTATCCAGGGGTATACACCTTCTGGGCTCCTTCCTTTAATAGAATGTATATATCCATGGGCATTCATCTACTGGGGTCCTTCCTTTAGCAGAATGCATATATCCAGGGGTATACACCTACTGGGCTCCTTCCTTTAGTAGAATGCATATATCCAGGGGTATACACCTACTGGGCTCCTTCCTTTAGTAGAATGTATATATCCATGGGTATACACCTACTGGGCTCTGTCCTTTAGTAGAATGTATATATCCAGGGGTATATACCTACTTGGCTCCTTCCTTTAGTAGAATGTATATATCCAGGGGTATACACCTACTGGGCTCCTTCCTTTAGTAGAATGTATATATCCAGGGGAATAGACCTACTGGGCTCCTTCCTTTAATAGAATGTATATATCCAGTGGTATACACCTACTGGGGTCCTTCCTTTAGTAGAATGTATATATCCAGGGGTATACACCTACTGGGCTCCTTCCTTTAGTAGAATGTATATATCCAGGGGTATACACCTACTGGGCTGCTTCCTTTAGTAGAATGTATAAATCCAGGGGTATACACCTACTGGGCTCCTTCCTTTAGTAGAATGTATATATCCAGGGGTATACACCTACTGGGCTCCTTCCTTTAGTAGAATGTATGTATCCAGGGGTGTACACCTACTGGGCTTCTTCCTTTAGTAGAATGTATATATTCAGGGGTATACACCTACTGGGCTTCTTCCTTTAGTAGAATGTATATATCCAGGGGTATACACCTACTTGGCTCCTTCCTTTAGTAGAATGCATATATCCAGGGGTATACACCTACTGGGCTCCTTCCTTTAGTAGAATGTATGTATCCAGGGGTATACACCTACTTGGCTCCTTCCTTTAGTAGAATGTATATATCCAGGGGTATACATGTACTGGGCTCCTTCCTTTAGTAGAATGTATGTATCCAGGGGTATACACCTACTTGGCTCATTCCTTTAGTAGAATGTATATATCCAGGGGTATTCACCTACTGGGTTCCTTCCTTTAGTAGAATGTATATATCCAGGGGTATACATGTACTGGGCTCCTTCCTTTAGCAGAATGCATATACCCAGGGGTATACACCTACTGGGCTCCTTCTTTTAGTAGAATGTATATATCCAGGGGTATACACCTACTGGGCTCCTTCCTTTAATAGAATGTATATATCCAGGGGTATACACCTACTGGGCTCCTTCTTTTAGTAGAATGTATATATCCAGTGGTATACACCTACTGGGCTCCTTCCTTTAGTAGAATGTATGTATCCAGGGGTATACACCTACTGGGCTCCTTCCTTTAATAGAATGTATATATCCAGGGGTATTCATCTACTGGGGTCCTTCCTTTAGCAGAATGCATATATCCAGGGGTATACACCTACTGGGCTCCTTCCTTTAGTAGAATGCATATATCCAGGGGTATACACCTACTGGGCTCCTTCCTTTAGTAGAATGTATATATCCAGGGGTATACACCTACTGGGCTCTGTCCTTTAGTAGAATGTATATATCCAGGGGTATATACCTACTTGGCTCCTTCCTTTAGTAGAATGTATATATCCAGGGGTATACACCTACTGGGCTCCTTCCTTTAGTAGAATGTATATATCCAGGGGAATAGACCTACTGGGCTCCTTCCTTTAATAGAATGTATATATCCAGTGATATACACCTACTGGGGTCCTTCCTTTAGTAGAATGTATATATCCAGGGGTATACACCTACTGGGCTCCTTCCTTTAGTAGAATGTATATATCCAGGGGTATACACCTACTGGGCTGCTTCCTTTAGTAGAATGTATAAATCCAGGGGTATACACCTACTGGGCTCCTTCCTTTAGTAGAATGTATATATCCAGGGGTATACACCTACTGGGCTCCTTCCTTTAGTAGAATGTATGTATCCAGGGGTGTACACCTACTGGGCTTCTTCCTTTAGTAGAATGTATATATCCAGGGGTATACACCTACTGGGCTTCTTCCTTTAGTTAAATGTATATATCCAGGGGTATTCACCTACTGGGTTCCTTCCTTTAGTAGAATGTATATATCCAGGGGTATACATGTACTGGGCTCCTTCCTTTAGCAGAATGCATATACCCAGGGGTATACACCTACTGGGCTCCTTCTTTTAGTAGAATGTATATATCCAGGGGTATACACCTACTGGGCCCCTTCCTTTAGTAGAATGTATATATCCAGGGGTATACACCTACTGGGCTCCTTCCTTTAGTAGAATGTATATATCCGGGGGTATACACCTACTTGGCTCCTTCCTTTAGTGGAATGCATATATCCATGGGTATACACCTACTGGGCTCCTTCCTTTAGTAGAATGTATGTATCCAGGGGTATACAACTACTTGGCTCCTTCCTTTAGTAGAATGTATATATCCAGGGGTATACATGTACTGGGCTCCTTCCTTTAGTAGAATGTATGTATCCAGGGGTATACACCTACTTGGCTCATTCCTTTAGTAGAATGTATATATCCAGGGGTATTCACCTACTGGGTTCCTTCCTTTAGTAGAATGTATATATCCAGGGGTATACATGTACTGGGCTCCTTCCTTTAGCAGAATGCATATACCCAGGGGTATACACCTACTGGGCTCCTTCTTTTAGTAGAATGTATATATCCAGGGGTATACACCTACTGGGTTCCTTCCTTTACTAGAATGTATGTATCCATGGATATACACCTACTGGGCTCCTTCCTTTAGTAGAATGTATATATCCAGGGTTATAAACCTACTGGGCTCCTTCCTTTAGTAGAATGTATTTATCCAGGGGTATACACCTACTGGGTTCCTTCCTTTAGTAGAATGTATATATCCAGGGGTACACACCTACTGGGTTCCTTCCTTTAGTAGAATGTATATATCCAGGGGTATACACCCACTGGGCTTCTTCCTTTAGTAGAATGTATATATCCAGGGGTGTACACCTACTGGGCTTCTTCCTTTAGTAGAATGTATATATCCAGGGGTATACACCTACTGGGTTCCTTCCTTTTGTAGAATGTATATATCCAGGGGTATACACCTACTGGGCTCCTTCCTTTAGTAGAATGTATGTATCCAGGGGTATACATCTACTTGGCTCCTTCCTTTAGTAGAATGTATATATCCAGGGGTATACACCTACTGGGCTCCTTCTTTTAGTAGAATGTATATATCCAGGGGTACACACCTACTGGGCTCCTTCCTTTAGTAGAATGTATATATCCGGGGGTATACACCTACTTGGCTCCTTCCTTTAGTAGAATGTATATATCCAGGGGTATACACCTACTGGGCTCCTTCTTTTAGTAGAATGTATATATCCAGGGGTACACACCTACTGGGCTCCTTCCTTTAGTAGAATGTATATATCCGGGGGTACACACCTCCTGGGCTCCTTCTTTTAGTAGAATGTATATATCCAGGGGTACACACCTACTGGGCTCCTTCCTTTAGTAGAATGTATATATCCAGGGGTATACACCTACTGGGCTCCTTCTTTTAGTAGAATTTATATATCCAGGGGTATACACGTACAGGGCTCCTTCCTTTTGTAGAATGCATATATCCAGGGGTATACACCTACTGGGCTCCTTCCTTTAGTAGAATGTATATATCCAGGGGTATACACCTACTGGGTTCCTTCCTTTTGTAGAATGTATATATCCAGGGGTATACACCTACTGGGCTCCTTCCTTTAGTAGAATGTATATATCCAGGGGTATACACCTACTGGGCTCCTTCCTTTAGTAGAATGTATATATCCAGGGGTATACACCTACTGGGCTCCTTCCTTTAGTAGAATGTATATATCCAGGGGTATACACCTACTGGGCTCCTTCCTTTAATAGAATGTTTATATACAGGGGTATACACCTACAGGGCTCCTTTCTTTAGTAGAATGTATATATCCAGGGGTATACACCTACTGGGCTCCTTCCTTTAATAGAATGTATATATACAGGGGTATACACCTACTGTGCTCCTTCCTTTAGTAGAATGTATATATACAGGGGTATACACCTACTGGGTTCCTTCCATTAGTAGAATGTATATATCCAGGGGTATACACCTACTGGGCTCCTTCCTTTAGTAGAATGTATATATACAGGGGTATACACCTACTGGGTTCCTTCCTTTAGTAGAATGTATATATCCAGGGGTATACACCTACTGGGCTCCTTCCTTTAGTAGAATGTATATATACAGGGGTATACACCTACTGGGTTCCTTCCTTTAGTAGAATGTATATATCCAGGGGTATACACCTACTGGGCTCTTTTCTTTAGTAGAATGTATATATCCAGGGGTATACACCTATTGGGCTCCTTCCTTTAGTAGAATGTATATATACAGGGGTATACACCTACTGGGTTCCTTCCTTTAGTAGAATGTATATATCCAGGGGTATACACCTACTGGGCTCTTTTCTTTAGTAGAATGTATATATCCAGGGGTATACACCTATTGGGCTCCTTTCTTTAGTAGAATGTATATATCCAGGGTTATACACCTACTTGGCTCCTTCCTTTAGTACAATGTATATATCCAGGGGTATACACCTACTGGGCTCCTTCCTTTTATAGAATGTATATATACAGGAGTATACACCTACTGGGCTCCTTCTTTTAGTAGAATGTATATATCCAGGGGTATACACCTACTGGGTTCCTTCCTTTAGTAGAATGTATATATCCAGGGGTATACACATACTGGGCTCCTTCCTTTAGTAGAATGTATATATACAAGGGTATACACCTACTAGGCTCCTTCCTTTAGTAGAATATATATATCCAGGGTATACACCTACTGGGCTCCTTCCTTTAGTAGAATTTATAAACAATAACTTGAGAAGCCTGTAAATGTAGAGAATAAAACACAATTACTGACTACAAGTCAGTAGTCTATATCTTCCCCATTAACATAACTACTCATTTGGATAGCCTTTACCAGCTCTTCTCATATCCACAGCTGCTGATTATTATCTTCCCTAGACCACTGGCTGCTGTTGGGGGTATATAAAGGATATGTGTTCATTATGAGCTTGTCCAGCAGTGGTGTATTTTTGGTTTGAAACAGAAACAGCCATACAAATAACCTGGTCAGAAAATACTCATCCCTGTGAATCTGAAAAGTTTTTAGAAATACTGATCCAAGAAACAATCCCATGGGTCCAGCCATTACAGTTTTGGAGCATACTGATCTTTGCCCTGTGGCACCAACTAGTGTTCCATTATTTTCCAGTTAAAACGAGCACAATAGCAGCTGGCAAGATTAGCAAAAGGTGTACTGCTTCATGGGTGAGTTTACATTTATATGTGCAGCAGGAGCCCACTCATGCGAGAGATTAGGTTTTTCTCATTGAGTGAAAAACTTAACTTATAGGAGAAGTTCTAGCTTTTATAACTGCTTATGTATTTTTTGAAGTGTTACTAGGCAGATGTATATTGGGAAGAAAAAAGGGTTCTCAACTCTAAACGGAAATGTCCTATAAATTTATATGTGATGTGTTATGAGTCAGTCTGAAAATGCAAGTTAGTATTTATTGTATGTATGTGGCATTCTCCCTTGTTCACACTCATCATCTGACTAGGACCACAGTTTTAGTCTGGGAAAAAACATGAGATGCATAAATGTGCACCTTTTCAAATAAAAATCTGAAGAGAAAACTGCACTTCCATTTATTGTATGATATGCCTTTTGCTGTTGGGAACACTCCTTCCTATTAGACTGTTGCTTTTGTGTCCCAGTGCAAGGAGGTTTGGTTAAATTCCTTAGTGAAGTCACTGAGAATGTAAATGGAAAACCACTGGCGAAGGGATTTAAACCTGAAACCTTTGCTTCCAAATCCTCAGTATAATTGTTCCACAGCACTGCCTTTGATTTGTGTACCCATAAAAAGTCTGTAGCTTGGTTTAAATTCTCTTTGATCTTGTACTGTGAAATGTTATAGTTTGCTTATTAACTCTTCTGGCCTTTACAGACAATTTAAAAGTTTAATTTGCATATATATCTTCTATCTGCTTCCATAATCCTTTTGCATGACTAATGAATTAAATATAAAGAACTTTTATGTGCCTGTTCACTTATTATTTCCTTTCTTTTGTTTCTTTTTGGATTCAGTGTGACAGTGTTGCATTACAGAAGAAAACTGTACAAAATGACCCCACCTGTGGTTCATTTTGCCTCCTACGTAGTTCATTTAATCCATTATCTATTGATTGAAGCCTTGTTCCAGATGTTGCAGTGTTTAATTTCTGCCTCACTTTTAATGTACAGCCTCTTGTCTTAACACATCCACCCACACAGTCAGAGAATAATCTACATTCAATGAATTAGTTTGCTTTCTGTTGCCTCTGTAGTTAAGCTGTTCACTTTGTGTTACCTTTGATACACAGGGCTCTACTGGCAGCATACTGGAAATGTTTAGACCTGCTTTGCCGCAGCTTAATTTCTTTTATTGTTTTTCTTTGAGAATAACATTTGGTATATGTGATCGTTCATAAAAGGACTGCTTTATCTCACTCATATCACTGCGTTATTTTCATTTCATTTTGCATAGGCAACATTTAATACAGCCAGTCCTTAGGTTTAATAATGTTTAGTGTTTTGTCCTCAGTTCAAAGAAAGAAATATGCATATATTGAGTCATCTGCCTTAAAATATAGCAGTACTAAATAACATTACTCAATAAATCCTTTAATTCAAAGAATTACTCATCTGCTTTAATGTGAAAAAAACACATTTCAAGAAAAAATATTTTCATGCAAATTTTCTTAGTAGTTGAATGGATGTGGAATCTTTATTTTTTTTTCTCATTTGTATTAAGATGTTTAATATTTGCTCTCACTGTTTTGAGTCTGATCACTTTATTATTACATTTCCACTTGCATTCTGCTATACATTACATATTATTATTACAGTTTTACCCACTGAACAAGGTAACACTTTTCTTATTATTTGTTGTACAGTTTGCAGTGGAAGATCATTGAAACAACATTGTTTCCTCATTACCTTGGAGGAAGTGATATTATACAAAGATAAAGGAAAATAATACACGCATATTAAAGGCTATAAATTAAAGTTATTTGTGCTATATTTCTTACTAAGGCTTATAGAAATTGTCACACAAAACAATCAACTATGAGTTTATATAGATGAAGACTTAAAGTTTGACTTCCACATTCAAAATACAGTAAAAAATATATCAAAAAGTTTATGCTTTTGATGGATCGATTTCCTGAGTCTCCATTTTTATACGAGTGCCTGACAAAGTCATGTAACCAGGACTCTGGTCCTCATGTACCCATGAATCGAGCTGTGGATTACATTACATCTGCAGTAGTCATGGTTGCTCAAAACATATCTTTTCAAGCAAAATTGCTTTATAACATCATATTTCAATGTGTTAGAGACAGACATATTTATCTAAATCTCTGAATATGTTTAGTCAGACAAGTTACTGAAGTAATTTCTGTTCTGCAGTAGTTAACCTAGAACTACTAAATTATATGCTTGTTCTTGTAGGGCAGTAACCCTGTTATACCCTCAGTGGGGGTGGGGGGTGGGGGAGGGTCTTCACTCCAAACTCACCTTCTGATTTGATTATTCTCAAACAAAGGTTACTGTATCTGAGAGAAGGAGTGATTTCTGGCAAGTAGTGTAGTACCTGTCCTACTCTTTCACCCAAAGACAGCAAAATAAAAACACCCCAAAACTCTACAATTCAAGCATGAAAACAATTTACACAAGTTAATAGGTTCACAGACATATGAGGGGTGCAAGAACAAAGAAACAGCGACAGAGTTGTTTGAGTACCTGTGATATGATCACCTGTCTCTAAGGTCCAGATGGGATGTGGAATGAGATAACATTCCTGCATTATGATTTGCTCAGGTGGTGGCAAGAATTAAAGATACAGTTGGTGGCACGTTAAAGAAAAAAAGTGAAATGGTTTTACAACAGGTAATATCAACAGTATGAACATTGTAAAAACATAATCAGGGCCATGTAACAGGGGAATCAATAAAAGGAAAATGAGGGCATGGTTTACTGCTTACATGGGGAACTGAAAAAAGGTCTTTAAACTGTTAGTGTAAAAATGCATTAACAGCTTTTAGGATAGAGGGTGCATACAAAATGATATGTGTCAAGAAGGGTATAGAATATGACAACACTGCAGGCAAGCAGTAAACAAGGAATGAGACAATAGAAGATGGATTTTTACACTGACAGGGTGGTCGCAAGTGGTTTTCGCTTTAGAGTAAAACATAAAGGCAAAGAAATTGTGAAATATTATATACCATTTAAAAGGAATGGTAAGAATGCACATTGGAGACTCAAAGAAGAGAAAACGTTTAAACAAATTTAATAGGAAGGAAAGATTTCATAGAAATGATACATGAACAGTTTGCTGAGAAAGCTTAATATTTTTTGTTTCTTAAGCAGAAATTTAATAAAAGGATCCCATAGAAAGACTTTTGCAGGAGAGGTACTTGCAATTGTGCTGCAGGATTGCTGGGGTGCAGCCCTTCCAGACTTATTTTGCAAAATAATAAATATATATTTTTAATTTAATTACATTGAGGAACAGTTTTCATCCATGTATTTCTGCAGTACTCTTTCATATGTGTATTCTAAGTGTCTTAAGGAGAAAAAAAGTTATTTAGCCCCCATAATAATTAAGGTGACCGTGACTTTTGACACATCTTCATGCTCTTTTATCTTATTTTGAAATGGTGCTCTATGGATATCAAATGAGCTGCCAAAGGAAGGAGGCATTTTGAAATGATCATTGGCTCTGACTGTGTGTCTGACTAATACAGGTTAAGAGGCATTGGTGTTTAATGTACGCTACAATGCAATGTAGTATGGCATGTTTTTTTTTTATTTATTTATTCAAAGAGTGAGACATAGTATTTTTTTATTTTTTAATATTTCTTAATATCAATGCTAGTAATAGATGGCATCTATTTATTTTGATGTTTCTGACTTCTGTACAGTCAAGGATACAAGGCTTCGATGCAGGACTTGTGTCTAGGTTTCTAAAAATGCTTCCTATTGTTTTAATGTTAATGTAAGTTTTGTAATCACTGGGTATATTACTAATAAAACAGTTCATGATTTCTAGTGCTTGATGTTTAATATAGTTTTACAAGAACAGAAATCTTATTTTTGTGAAAAATATTAATTTATTTTCTACATTCATTAGAACTGCATTTAAATGGGTCTGCAACTAATTGGTACCGATCGCTGAAGAAACTACATATCCAAAACAGTTTTTGAGTTAGAGCTTTAAAGGAATAATATAAGTGAGCTAACTTTCTCAGTAATTTAATGTACACAGTACTTGAGAGGATTAACCATAACAAAACAAAACTAATTCACTTCAGTCCCAAGCATCTTGCAATAAAGCATCCTTCACTGTTACCTCTTCAAACAACACCACAATAGAACTTGTCACACAGAACAATCAACTATGAGTTTATATAGATGAAGACTTAAAGTTTGACTTCCACATTCAAAATACAGTAAAAAATATATCAAAAACTAAGCACTCTCTATAGGCAAAACTCTGTCTAGCACTGCAAGATGTTATATCATCATTGCCTTCCTACTGTCTGTTCTCTTCTGCTCAGTACCAGTACTGACAAACATCCAACTAACTCAGCTGAAGAAACTTGAGTAGTGTAACAACTAGGTCAGAAAATGTGCAGCCAGCTTCTCCAATGGAGCACATCACTGTTTGTTCCTCAGAGACATCCAGTGCCTTGAACTACCTCACCAACTCACATGCTCTCAGCTTCCTATTGTCCACAATCTTATAAACAAAACAAATGTTTGTCCATCTCTAGACAACTTTGTACAGCCACGCAACTCATCTAGAAGCTTGTCCTCTTCTGGCAAAGACCTCCAGTATATATCAAAACCTAATAACTCTGCAGGCTGTTCCCTCTACTGCCATCAAGTTTCAAAAAACTTATAACTCCATCCCCCCTAACAGAAAGGCAGGACAGCTTGCTAAAGTCATTCAGACTGCAGCTGAAGACTCACGTACTCAACTCCTGGCTCTGCACATGTACTGCAGCACATCAGCACATCCCTTCTCTTCAGCCTCATCCCTGCTCATCTCCTACTGTATCCTCCTCTTCCTACCTGTAATGTAACTCCCTCCCTCTGTCCCCTTGTTATACTCCCTCACCCTCAGCTATCCTTCTCTTCTATTTCCCAAATCTAGCTCTCTCATCACTATACCTCTTGTAAGACATATTGCTTTTTGTTGAAAACAGTGATAATATGGCTGCCTGCATGCTTCATCAAATTTGAACTGCAGTTCTCCCTCTTATGAAAACTGCTGTAAAGACTGTTGTTCATTGCTACCTTTGAAAATGTGTGACTCTGTCTATTACTGTTGTACACTGGAGCCTTTCTCCCCCAATCCTCTGCTGATAATGGTTCCTGTTCCCAGTCACACTTTCCCAAAACAACTCAATTAATAATTAATTAATTAACTTATGTTGAACTGGTAACCATTCCAGACATGATTTGTGACAGACGGGTACCAGTAAGAGTGAAAGGAAAGGTCTAAAAGAGGGTAGTGAGACCAGCTATGTTGTATGGATTGGAGATAGTGGCATTGACAAAAAGGCAGGAGCCACAGCTGGAAGTGGCAGACTTAAAGATATTAAGATTTGCACTGGGTGTGACAAGGATGGACAGGATTAGGAATCAATATATTAGAGGGTCAGCTCAGGTTGGACGGTTTGGAAAGAAAGCCAGAGAGGCAAGATTACGTTGGTTTAGACGTGCTGAGGAGGGATGATGGGTATATTGGGAAAAGGATGCTAAGGATGGAGCTGCCAGGTAACAGGAAAAGAGGAAGGCCTAAGATAAGGTTTATGGATGTGGTGAGAGAGGACATGCAGGTAGTTGGTGTGACAGAGCAAGATGCAAAGAACAGGAAGAAATGGAAACAGATGATCCACTGCTGCGACCCCTAACGGGAACAGCCGAAAGAGAAGAAGAACAAGATGTTGAACTGGTAGCCATATGTGCATAAGTTCCTGGTTAATGGACAGCCTTTAACTAGCTAATTTTATTTTCACTGTCTTGGTAGTTATCGAGCTTGCCACTTCAGCTCTTGTCTCAGTATAGCCCGTTGACACCTCCAGGTGTTTCTGCAGTTACATCCTACTGATGCTTCTAGGCGGCAAATACTGCTTGCTTGTATTTACATTAATAATTCTAAGCCACACTACATTCAATTTTTTAAAAGATTTCATCTTAAAGCTTACTCAATGGCAAACAGAACTGTACTGAAACCCTGTGGTGTCAGGCCTCACAACACCCCTGGGTGGGCATTAGTTACACATTAAAACACACCCTGTCAATTATTATTGCTTGCGTAGTATATCTGCTGCAGCAAAATACTTGTTAAAAGTTAGTCTAAATAAAAATGGTATATTTCAAATAACTCTCAGAACATGTGATGGGCATCATTTGAGTGGAACATCTGTAGTTATAAAAGACTTCAGAAGGCAGGTGTATATGTTTTGCTATAATCAGTATCCCACCACAATAGCACATGCTGGGCATACAGTTGCTTAAAATGTTCTCAAAGTTTGGATCCTTTTCTAGCATCTGGTTATGGATACATACAATGTCTTTCACCAGTGTATAATAAATGTTTAAAAACTGTATTCACTGGTTGAAGAGTCTCTTATGTCAATAGTAAGTGTTGATAATATTTTATGTATACAAATTCTACTTTTGTTGAGCTTAGTCTGTGACTTCCTTGTAGAAATGAAATACATTGTGTGCACCCCTCAGGCACAGAGATAGATCATGGCCAAATGGGGTCCTAGGCAGGGTAATGGACCAGCCCCCCCCCCCCCGAGCCATTCAAATGTGGTCAGTCTGCATAATGTTTTTTTCTTTACTTTTGCAATTGCAGAGATTTGCTTGGATGTAATTTAAAACTTTCATTTCAAATTTTGTAGTACAAAAACTGATCACCATTTGCTAAATAAAACAGTTGTACACTGAAAACAGATTTGGCAAGTGTAACAACAGTAAACTTTTCACCCACGGTGGTGGTGCTGCGGTAGCGTTGTCACCTCGCAGTAAGACGCTGTCCAGTTCGATTCTCAGCTAGAGCGTCTTCTGCATGGAGACATGCATGAACGGGTGTACCTTCGTTGAAGGTTGTGCATCAGGGCTGGTAACTCGGCACATAAAATTCAACTACCAATCATTAGCGGACCGGAGTTCCACTGAGGCGACCCCTAACCAGGAAAAGCCGAAAGACACAACAACAACAACAACAGTAAACTTTTCCTCCCTTGAAACTCACATTCATTCAAAGTTCACTGAAACTCACAGTCATTGAAAATGCATCTGGCCAGTGGCGGATTAAGTGTACCTTGGTCCTGGGGCTGTTTTCAAACCATTGTCCCCTGCATACATTTTTTAGAAACATGCATAAACGATTCACCTTCCTGATCATTATAAGTTGCATTTCTTGTGTAATGCAGCAACATTTGTTAGAGTGCATTTTAATTTGTGGCTTTCAATGTTTTTACAGTAAGCAGTAAAACAGCATATGAACCAATAATGACAAAACAGTAATTTCAAAATATTTCAACCATAAAAAGCCACTCAGACTGCTGTCATTATAATCCACCAATATCTGCACTCAACGATTACTGCGAATAAATTGGACTGTGTAAACATCACACTATGATAAAAATGGCAACAGCAAACTATTCTAGTTTGTCAAATACTGATTAATGACTTTTTAACTTTATCAGTTCTGCAGGATCAGTCATTATCTGCAGACATTTTCCAAACCCACCAATTATAGCTACACTGCTGATTGCACCCTTCTCACGTCTGTGTAAAAAATAATAACAATAATAATGACCAGTCACATATTTCAAATTTGTTTCACACAAACACTAAATAGTCAAAGCATCCCTACTTAATTTACCCACACATGCACAATACTACAGCAAAACCAGATTAAAGGCTGTTTAAAGACAACCAGATGATGAGTATAAGGTAATTTCATCTACAAAGAGTCCCCACACCCCGATCAGCATTTATAGCAATGTTGTTGGTGGTGTACACCCCTTATTGTTATAAATAAATGAATTACATGTACTTTATTGGTAGCTTTGGAAGAACTACATGAAACCATATAAAGATCATTAGCATCATGCCATAAAACAGCAGTATTAGTGGTATAACAGGTAGCACATGCATGTATGGCACAGCAGGCTGAGGATTCTAGCCCTACACAAGGTAGAGTAATTGCTAACACTGCATTGTTGCATAAGGGGCTGCTGCACTCCTGAATGTTGTCTTTTGGATGAGATGTTAAACCAAGGTCCCATCAGCTTGAGTCGGTTGCAGCTCAGGTGGATGCAAAAGATCCCACAGCACCTACTGAAAGGACTAGGCAAAGATCCTTGATGCTCTGGTCAAATTTCCTATAGTAGTAAAAATATCTCCTTAGGTCTTCCCTGAAAAGAGGCTACTAATCTGGTGGGCCTAACCCAGTCAGCAAACAATAAATAAAATAATGATTCAGGCACGTGTAGCACAGTTTAAATAGAAGACTATTTATGAGAGCATAAGAAATATTAATCACCAGATAACATATACTAAGCCAATGTGCACAATCATTAAAAATATTTATACATTAAATTTGCACAGTACGTGCAGGGGTTGCTGCTGGTAAACAACTTTGCATTTCAGTGTTTCACCTAAATGCAGTCCCTACTGCCCTTGAAGAATACATTGCCTTTTTTGCTTTAATAAACTGCGCTGGCAATATTGCCATACTGTTTCTAGAACTAGATCAGCTATGCAGGTGGAGATGGCTGGCAAACAATGACAACAGGCTTCTAGTTGTGAGGCATGCAGCCTAGCAACTCATTAAGGAGCCTAGACAAATGTCCAGTGCTCCAAACCACTGTCTGGTTAACTGACTTGTTGGTAAATGAAGGTAGAAAGATTCAAACCCTGCACCTTTGCCACAGAAAGCAGGTCATTAACAAATTGGAGCTTTAGTTCTCTGTACTAGCCACCACAGTAACAGCTTTTAGTTAATTGTAAAAATCCTATATAGTCCAATCTTGTAGAGTAGACTGTCTTACATTAATATAGGACAATGGCTACTTAACAGATGCTGAAGATCAGGCTCTTCTAATCATCAGTCCAAATAATGCAGTCTATATGATATAACAAACTTCAACACCTTTGCAGTAGCTGGAATCTGTAAAGAATGTACTGCAAAAATATACTAGTAAAGTGCAGCATAGTTAGACTATATTACACAATCTAGGCCAGTTAATGAATTCATTCATTCTTTGGTGCAATGAATAAAGCAAAACATTTTCAGATAATATAAATGCTGCAGCAGGTTTTGTACAACAACCCATAAGTCATGCAGAAATCAGAAATACTATTGCATATAGCAGTCTGTTTTTGGGGATGTCTTACATGCTTGGAGGGCACTACATCATATTTTTGACCTTCCTGTGTTTTCTTCCTCATCAAGAATAGCTATTCCTTCAGACACAACTCAGTACAAGTCTGATCTAATTAAAAAAGCTAAACATGCTATATTGTTGCCTGACAAACCTCCAGAGCCAACAGAGCTGGGTTGTGGACAAATAGGACCCTACCACACCAGTCATGCCAATATCTTATTACTTGGCCATCTCTCCTCATTTACCATAAACATTGTTCAAATATGTCAGTGTATATACTGTTTTCATCTTTACATTTACAGATATTACAGATATTTGGGTTTCATTTAGTATTATATACAGAAAAAAAGACACTGACTGAAGTTATCTGATGTTGCCCTTTTCATTCTTCCTCAACTGGCGGGTCTCAGATCCAACCTCAGATCTGGCTCGGCTGCACTTACTAGATTCTTAGATCCAGCTCTTGAATTCCTCCCCTTACCCATAATGCAGTTTCCTTGCAATATCTAAGATCTTATTTGCCACCTCATAGCAATGTAAGCAGATCCTTTTTGCAGAGCTTGGGGTGTATTATTTATTTACAGTGAGTGTAATTTTGTTAAAATTTTTCTTATACCTTTTTTTATTTTAGTTACCTCTTCCTCACTTACCTTAGTTTCTTTCAGATTTTCTGTCATGTTAGACTTCTCTTTTATTTTCTTCTGTTCTACCTTTGGTAGTCTTAGATACTTCTTTTTTTTCTTTTCCCTACCCTTTAGAGGGTAATTCCTTATCTACCACTGTTGGTATTTTTTATTTCAAAAAAAAAAAAAAAAAATTCTGTGCGCTCCTTTTTTTTTTACTGTGATTATGGCTGACTAACCCACTGGATTTAAGAAATGCACTTCCTAGGGGCACACGATCCCTAATTCTGATGTTCACAGGGAGTTCATTTATCGTTTGGAGGCTGTCCATTTAAATATTGACTGCTCTACATGTGCTGGATTTAATTCTAGGGCTTTTAGTGACTGATGCAACAATCTGGTCCTAAAGGGCTTGTCACCTCCCTCTTCTTCTTCTTCTTCTTCTTCTTCTTCTTTCTCAGTGGCTGAAACCCCCATAAAACATCTAAGGCATCTTTGGAGGCAAGCAGATCTATGAAGCAGTCTCCAACCTGCTTTCTTAAGTCAGCTTCTACTTCGGATCCAACTGATAAACTTCAGAAGAAATTAGATCTGACACCCTCAGATCCGAAGCAGAAATATCAGACCAGACGCCATCAGATCTGACACTTACACAATCTAAGTCTCCTAGGACTCAGTCCCCAGGTTCTCTCTGGAGCCTGTATGTCCTTGACTCCACTCTCCCTTCCTACAAGAGACTCAAACAAGAGAGTCTTGGCCCCAATACACTGCTTCCTGCATCAGTTTCTTCAGCTGACATTTTGAAGCTGAAGTTGACAGGATGATGAGGAAGTTCCTCAAAGCTCACATTCAAATGGGGGTCATCCTGGCTCAATTTCTCTTCAGGTCAGTGAGCCTGCCTTCTGTTTCCCACATTATAATTTCTTCTTTTCAGATCCATCTGGTAATTTGGTGATCTGAGAACCCCTGAGAGTGTCAGCGTTTGTTTCGAAGACAGCTAGGTCTTCCATTCCGACTGCATCCCTGACTTTTCTGGCACCATTTTCTAAGGACCAGAATGATTATCAGAGTCAAAGCATCAGTGCTGGGTCTGGAGGGCTTGTTTTTTTTCCAAGGTTTTTAGAGCCATCCCTGCCCCTTGGGGCTACAACATTGAACAGCTTTGTCCAATTCCCCCTTCAAGGCAGGGATCTAGGTAGGTTCAGGCATGGTATCATCTGGAGTTTTACCACCAGTGCAGCCAGCAACAGCTTCTCCTGGTCCTTCTGCCTCTGAGGTGATGGAGAGGGTCTTCTCTCATCTGAGAGACAAGGTTACTCTTTCTTCTTCAGATCCTACAGCCCTGCTGCAATCAGGTCTGAACTCTGATCCTCACAGACCTATCAATCTGAGAAAGCTGGCCCTGTCAAGCATCCAGACAGTCCCTCCAAGAGGTTTCCACTCTCTTCTGATACCTCTCCAAACAAACCCACTGAGGTGGTCCCCCATAAGAGAACATGCAAGAGGAGACACAGAGAAGTCACCAAGGTTTCCACCAGATGTATCTCCTTTAGAAATCCTCAGACAGAAAGGTGGATGGACCTCCAATACCCCTTCCCATGTGAAGTTAGTCTTCCTGGAAGCTTTTGGGTCCAGTCCATCTACATCTTGGATTACTTTCCTGGCTGATGTGCTTCTAAATCTAGTCTAATGCTGGGCATGGAATGAACTGGATACTATAGAACTCATCCCATATCATTCTGATAAGTTCCTCACTCCTCCTAAGGATAGTCTCCACTGGAGCAAAGGGGTCCCTGTTGATACCATGGTTGTGCAGCAGCCATGAAGAAAGAGCTAGCAGAGCAGACCTCCTCTGTCCAACTCCATAACAGAGAGTCTAGGGCATTGGACAGATTCAGAAAGCATAGTTATGCCTCAGTGACATTTGCCTTATGGTCACTAAATTACATGGCATACTTCACTAGGCAGCAAAGGGATTTGAAAAAAAAAAACAGCTTTTCAAATCCCTCTCTGAGTCCTTGTCTGCAGAGGAACATAAGAAGCTTTCTTCCAAGCCAGCTGCTCTTCTGTCCATCTCTAATGCTTCCATGAGGTTAATTTCTCACACAACTGAGGGTTCCTCATGGACGGCAGGTTCAGTCAGAGACATTAGAAGACATGCCTAGATGCACTTGTACAACTTTGCTGAGCTCTTCAAGTCTTCTTTCATCGGTGATCCTTTTGATGTATCATCCTTGTTTGGCCCCACTCTCAAGGAAACACCTTTCCCTGGAGTGAGCAGGAAGGAAAAACCTTATCTGCCATAGGGATCCATTTCTCTACCCCTCAAAGATCAATGAGGAGGTATGAAAATATGGTTTCATAAGTCCCATGGTCCTTTCCAAGACTCATGAGGGGATAACTCCCCAAGTGGGAGAGGATAGAGCTCTTTTGAAGACACTATCCTCACAGCAGAGGTGGCCCACAAAATTGGGGTTTCTGAGACTCCTGTTTGGATAAACCTTTTCAGCATTCCTAAAAGGTTGCCCAGCTATTCACTTCTGGAGCATTCTCATGTTTGTCTCTGCATCCATATGCCTGGGCATTCATCATAAAAGATACTTGGGTGCAGAAATAATATCCAGAGGTTACTTTGTACTATTTCCCCAAATTCCACTGAACAAGACAAAAAGACTCCTTTAACTTCCACCCAGTCAGAGAGAGGTAGCAGCTCTAGAAGTTCAAATGCTGCTGGATAAAAGAGTCATCCATGAGGTCCCACCAGACCAGAAAGGATTCAGAGTCCACTCAAGATTCTTTTTAGTGCCAGAGAACTCAGGAGATGTGAAATCAGTTCTGGACCTCAGCAATATGAATGAATTTGACAAGAAGTCAAAGTTCCTAATGGTTATGGTTCAGCCCATTCTGATATTTCTGCACAAGGACAATTGGATTTGTTCCACTGATATTCTGGATGTGTACTATCACATTAAGATGAACAGATGACCCTGAAGATTTATGCACTTTCAGCTTGGGTCCAGTTACTATCAGTTCAGAGCCCCATCACAGCTCCTAAGGTGTTTATCAAATGTATGGCAGTGGTAGCAGCTTAATTGAGACTGCTAGGATTACAAGTATTTCTTTACCTAGATGACTGGCTGCTCACCACCCCAACCAGGCATCTCCTCAAGAAAATCCTGGGACTGCTTGCTCCAGTTATGTTAATCCATAGGCATCTCAGTCAAACTTTACAAGTCACATATTCAACCGATTCAGAGCCTGGAGTTCATATGTGCTCTTTTGGACACAGTCAGATAGCCTCCATCACACCGAACAGAGTACTAACCATAAGGAGTCAAGTGAACCAAGTTTTCTCACACCCTTCTGCCCCAGCCAGGCTCATTCTTCAGACCTTAGGGTTGATGGCAGCAGCCATAAACTTAGTTGCTATGGCCCATTTTTATATGCAAATTCTGCAATGGACTCTAGCTAAGTGGTCAATTTTTTTGCCATCCTTTGTTTTCCCTAGTCAAGCTCATTCAAGTATGCAAAGACCACCTGCCTTTGGTAGATTCAGTTGGATGAGATTTCTCAAGGTTGTCCTTCTGTTCTACCACCCCCAGTAGCTATGGTTACCAAGGACACCTCCCAACTAGGGTGGGGGGCATTTCTTAGGAAGGATGGTCCAAGGCATGTGGTCCCCAGAAGAGAACAACTCATACATCAATGTTCTAGAGATAAGAGTGGTCCTGCTAGTATTGTAGGCCTTCCAGCACAGTCTTCCTCTCAGACAATTGTGATTCCATCCGACAACATGTCTGTGCTTTGGTACATAAACAAATGGTGGGAACCCAATCTTATCCCCTTTGTTGAGAGGCAATGAGATTGTGGCAGTGGGTGAACTCCTACAACTGCTTTCTTATGGCAATGTGCATAACAGGGAAATCCAACATGTTAGCAAACAAACTCATCAGGTCCATTCTGATGCCTCACAAGTGGTCTCTGAATTAGTTAGTGCTGGAGAGGATTTTCCAACATTAGAGTTAACGTTGCTGTGACCTGTTTGCCTCTCTCCACAAGAACAAGTGCAGCAGGTTTTATACTCTGATGCCCTCCCGGGGGAGTCACCAAGAGATGCTCTAGTTCATGTTTGGCCCTCCATATCCTTTACACTTATCCCTGATACCTCTAATTCCCAAATTCCTACAGAAGGCACTTTGGTTGAACAGCACAGTTAACATCATTGCCCCATTTTGGCCTCATCAGTTATGGTTCCCTTTCCTTTTTTTCTGACCTTTGCTATCCACCTTGGATACTGGACACCAGTCCAGACCTTCTGTCTTATACCACAGGGATGGATCACCTGAACATTACAGGCCTCAAGTTTACCATTTGGCTTCTGTAATTCCACTGATGGTTAGACAGCCCAGGATTTTCTCCCTGGTCCGACAAATATTACTATTATCTAAGAGGGCCACTACTGGGAAAATCTACAAAAGTAAATGGAAGAGATTCTCTGTTTGGGCTCTACAGAGGCAATTAACCCCCTTCACTGCCCCCCATTTCCACTGTTCTGGAGTTTTTAACATCTGTTTTTCAAGAAGGGGCTAGTTTCTCTACTATTAAAGTGCAATTGGCAGCAATATCTAATTTTAATTCGGGGAAAATGCTTCCTATTCAGCTTAATCAAAATTGAGCAAGGCCTTCCTTAAACTTTATTTTTGCTTATACCACCAGCGAAGGATCCTACACCATCCTGGGATTTAACAATGGTGCTGGAAGCTTTAACTCAGAGTCCATTTGAAGCACTGGCAAAATCTGACTTAAAACTTTTATCCTGGAAAGCTGCTTTTCTTGTGTCTGTTTCATCTGCTAGATAATTATTCAACTCCAGGCTCTAGCTTCCAAATCCGTTACCTCACACACCAATCCATCCTTCTTGCCTAAAGTAGCCTTGGAAGTGAATATTAACCAAGCCATTAATTTGCCTTTTTTATTTTCCAACATTACTAATCAAGGTGAATACATTCTTCATCTCTTGGATGTCCATAGGCAGCTTCATTTTTATCTTCATAGAACAAAAGATTTCAGAAGGTCAGACCAATTGTTTGTCTCATTCTCCCCAACAAATTGGGCAAATCAGTTTTTAAAGTTACCTTAGCCAGATGGATTACAAACTACATATCCTTTGTTACAGTCAATAAGGTTTGTCCTTGCCCAGACCCGTAAAGCACACTTCACCACAGCCATGGCTACATCATCAGCATTCTGGCCCAAAACTTCTATTGATGACATTTATACCACAGCTACTTGGTTTAATACTCATATTTGTATTGCTCATTACAAAATAGATTTGACTCCTAGAAGCAGGGTTGCTTTCAGTTATGCAGTACTCCAGAATATCCTTTCATGAACACCACTGAAGGTTAATTGAGCTGGAGGCTCTGTCCCATCAGTTAAGGAAGAATGAAAAGGACAACATCAGATACTAAAGTTATGTACTCACCATAACTATGCATCTGTGTTGTCCATTTTCATTCTTCCTCAACTTCCCACTTCCTTCCCCCTTCCCTTTAACTCCAGGAGTGATCCTTTAGCTGTTGTGGAACCTGTGTTCCTGGTTTCAGCCCCAGACTTTTTCTATTAGCCTTCCTTTTGTCTTAGCCTGAAGGTAGTTCTTTATATTGCTTATTGAGCAGGAAACCTGATCTGAGATATTGCAAGGTAAGTGGAGCATTATGGGTAAAGGGAGGAGCTCGAGAGTTGGACCCCAGACACTAGTAAATACAGCTGAGTCAGATGCAATGTCAGATTTGAGACCCATCAGTTGAGGAGAATGAAATTGTCAACACAGATGCATAGTTATGGTGAGTACATAACTGTAATTTCTTAGACAAAACACTCTCACATTGAAAACAGACTTAGCCTGAGAAACAGTACACTTCTCTTCCACTGAAACTCTCATTTAGTGAAAAATGCATCTAGTAAACCATTAAACTACAAGAGACTTGCTGGGATTCATATTTAAATAGCATATAGTGAAGCTTTAATTGATGTCTATATGAAAGGTGAAGGAATTCAAAAAACAAACATATAACACGTTTGCTAAAAGTCTGGGACAGTTCACCGGACACATGTGCCTCTTTTCAGGACCAGCCCAGGAGTACTTTCCGGTGAAGTAACTTGACAAATGAAAGCTGAGGGAATCCAGCCTTGTACTACAGGAAGCAACTTTTTAACAGCTCATAACCTTACTCATTTGCACTAACTGCTAGGCAAACTTTTGTAGTCTAAACACAGTGCATTCCACATCTATGTACCTACAAAAAAACAAACTCAATTTAAAAATGAATTCATAGTTACAATATTAATATAAACTCATAGACTTAATTTGATATTTTCATTTATTTATTTATTTACATTTGTTAACCAGGTAGTGTCCAACTGGGCCAGAAGCCTATTGTCAGCAGAGACCCGAGGAGAAAACCTCCAGCACATTAACAATTTACTATAAAACCAAGATGTTATATAAGGAGCATAAATGAAATTGCAATTAACAAATAATGTAGTTAGCAAAGTGGTTCTAGAATCTAAGCAGTTTTAAACAAACAAGTAATAGAACATATTTCAAAGTTATTAGTAATTAAACAAGTAGTAAAGCATATTACAGAGTTATTAGTAACTCGAATAAGCAAAGTATAACAGAAAAGTAGAAACAAGTCAGACTGTATAGGAACTAGTTGCATAAGGTGCAGGAGAGAGGTGTGAAATAAAGGAAGATGTGGAGGAAATGTGGGAAAGGTATTAACCAGGTGAAGTACAGGGGCAGAGCCATTTACTATTAACCAGGTGAAGTACAGGGGCAGAGCTGTTTACTATTTAGATATTCTTTTAGGCTATTTCTAAATGAGGAGAAGTAGGGATTGTTTTGTATGTGCAGAGGAAGAGTATTCCAGACCTTGGCTATTTTTTGGAATAGAGGGAGTCACCTTAAAATTTGTGTGACTGGGTAACCTTTAGCATAAGTCTGTTGGAAGACCTAAAGGGCCTACAGTTTAAGTTTGGTTGGACAAGGCTTGATAGTGCAGGGGAGTTGCTGGGGTTGTGTATGATTTTGTGGGCAAAAGCAAGTTGGTTTTGGTTTTACAGGTTGGGGAGTTCCAGCCAGTTGACAAAGAGTGGTGCAATGGTGGATTTTGTGGTGCTTATTGGCTGAAAACGTAAGATATCTTTTTATAGCAGGATTCTAGATTATCAAGGTCAGCCTTGCGTAGGTTGGTGAAAATATGCGAGCAATAAAGGAGAGTAGAAACTAAGTGGGATCTAGCTGTGGCTAGTCTGGCTTGGTAAGCCAGGTAAGGTTTGATCTAGATTTGATTGCGTAGTTTGGTGCGTACTTTTTGATTGTTAGGGATATATGTTTATCAAGTTTTAATGTGTAGAAACAGGCAACCTGATGTCCAGATAGTCAATACTAACCACAGGAAACAAAGTCCAAGTTTCTTCTTTAACGTAAAAGTATTTTATTTTTCAAAAAGACAACGTTTTCGCCGTGACCCCTGTCACAGCTTCCTCAGAAGAAGACAAGTAAAACAGCTAAACTGGTCTGTTCAAATACTCAGTTAACAGGAAGTGACAAATAATTGCACTTCCTGCACTAATTTGACTCAATAAAAATAATGAATAAAATCATGAATAATCATAAAACTCCATTGAATTATCTATAAATATTGTATGATAAAAGACAACATAAAATGTTCTTACTAGTGCATTTACATTAACATTGTAAAAAATTATGCATTAAACACACAAAATAATGTACATATAGGCATTACCTAAAGTAGCTCCTTAGTTTAAGAACACATGAAATGTTACAATTCTCATTGAGGCCATCTAGCCTAAATGCATCTAAATTCAACTGCCATAAAAGTTCGACACACTCAAGAACTATCTGAAAGGGCCTCCCTATCGGTTAAAGGTACTTGATCAATACCCTTAAAACAAAAAGAGTGGTCAGGGTTACTGCTAACATGTTTTGCTAAGGCATTCTCTAAAAGAGGTTTTTTTATGGCATAAAGGTGCTGGTATATTCTCTCTTTTAGTTTACGATTGGTTTTTCCTATGTAAAAGGAAGGGCAGGAATTACACAAAGCAATGTACACCACTGACTTTGAATCACAAGTAATCCTCTGCTTAATGTTGTATTTTTATTCCTAACTATAAAGGAATTTCCAGTTCTCATCACTTTACACATGTTGCAGCATCCACATTTAAATGAACCTCTAGGTCTTATGTGACCATAAGTGTTAGAAGTATGCTGTAAAAGTTCTTTCAAATTATTACTTCTCCTGTAAATTACATAGGGGCGCTGACCTAACTTGTCAATCAAGTTAACGGAATTAATAACTAGTGGCCAGTTTTTAAGATAATGGCCCAAATTCCTGTTGAATTCAAGTTAAATTGGGTTATAAAACTTAAAGAAAAGTTTCTCTGCTGATTTAGTAAGGAATTTTGGTGTGCTAATTCATTATCATTAGTAGACCTACCTACATTAGATTGGTCAAGTAGTGGTTTATACAACCCCTTTGTTCTTTTAGTGTCAACTTCATTTATAAGCCCTTCTAAAAGAGGGACAGGGTATCCGCGGTTTATAAACATACCTTTCAAAAATTGGCACTCAGCTTTAAAATCGCTGTAAGTGCTACACATCCTGCCTGCACGTACCAGTTGTCCTTTGACAATAGATTTTTCTGCCTAGGTGGATGTAGACTAGTGTAGTGCAGGAAAGAGTTGCAGTACGTCTGTTTCCTGAAAATGCCAGACAAATAAATCTCTTCATCTACTTCTTTAGTTAGTCTCACGTCTAAGTAGTCTGTTTCTATTGTTGAAAACCTATAAGTAAATTTTAACCATTGTGTAGAATTGTTCAAATAGTCTACAAAGAGTTTTGCTTCAACTTCATTCCCTTTAAAAGGATAAATATGTCGTCCAAAACATAGTGTAATATTTTAGCTTCTGCATTACAGTCTCATTAGATAGTATATAAAGGTTTTCTTTAAAGGCTACAAACAGGTTAGCCACACTGGCTCCGCAAGGGGAGCCCATGGCTATTCCACATTTTTGTAAATAGAATTTATGTTCAAAAACAAAAAAGTTTGATGACAGTACTATGCTCAACAGTTCTGTTACAACGTCAATCTCCACTTGTGGTGCATTTAAGTCTTTAAGAAGCAGTTGAATCCATTCAACTGCCTCATTGTGAGGATGGATGTATATAAATCAATGACATCCACAGTCAAAAGTTACACTCAAGGTCAAACTTAATACTGTTGATATCACGTAAGAAAGACCAGGAGTCTTTGCAAATAGTAGGTATTTTCTTTACATATTTTGATAGAATACTATCTATCAATTTTGAACAGGATAGGTCATAGAAGACCTACCATCTATTAATGCCCTCATGGGAGGATTCTTTTGGTCTTTGTGTATCTTGGGTATTCCGAACATTACAGGCAACTTTGGCTGAATAATGTCAATATAGTTGTATGTCTCTAAGTCTATTTTGCCTGCTAGGAAAAGGTCACGGAAATACCCACGGGTACGACCTTGAACTACATTAATCTCATTAAGGGAAGAAGTAACATAGGCATCAGATGATAACACTTGCATCATTTTTCTGTGTATTGAACGTTGTCGAACACTACCAAGCCCCTCCTTTGTCAGGTTTCAAAAACCTGACAGTTAAAGAGCCCAGGTTTTTAGCCATTCACGTTGTGCAAGTGAAATATTCATCTCATTCAAAGTACTACTTGATTTTTGTGTAGAAAACAGATGTCTTATATCTAATTCACACATTTGTTCAAATAGTAATAAATTTTGTTGTGTAGGAGGGTTAAAAACGCTAGTCAGTTTCAATTTGTCATTAATATTTGTTGTTTCATTGTTAAAATATAATTTTAAATTTAACTTATGATGTAGCATTTCAGATCAATCAAAACTTTAGCTAAACTTCCATAGGTACTTGGAATAAAAGTGTATCCAAGAGCTAACAATTCAACTAAGTCAGAATCTAGTTCCAAAGATGAAAAGTTATAGATAGTAAAGTCTTTCCTTATGTTAGTATATATAACAGGGCCTTGCAAAAAATCCCTCGGACCTGTGGGAGAAACATTGTCTGTTAACGTTTCCCCCAATACACATTCCCCCCTTGTTTCTTCTGTTGATTCCCTAAAAAAACTTTATCATTAGGGAGCTCTAAAGGAACCTGCTTATTCTGGTCAGTTCTCCCTGGTCCTCTTTGGTTCTTATAATTGTAGTTAACAGCAGTGGACCCTTTCAACCTATTACTTCTTCTAACTTCCTGTCTAGGTGTATTAGTAAGGTGTTCACCATTTTCACCTTCCAACGAAATTAATTCAGCATTAACAGAAGTAGAAGGCCCATTTAAACCAACAGTATTGGACCCTGCACTTGGAATGTTCAAATGGGAATATGCTTGGTTAGAAAAATAAGCTGTTCTATCCCTTACTAACTTCTTATTTTTGTTAATTTTTAATTTAAGTAACAATGCATCAATGCTAGAAAAATACGGTCGTAGTCATATTTAAACTGCAAAAGAAGTATTAATTTTGATTTCTTCATCCAAAACATTCACTTCAGAAATAAGAGACAAGATATGCATATCATAATGTTTAACTATCACGTTTAGCAATTGCAACCCCTGTTCCTGAAACAAACATTTCAATTCTGAAAAATACACTTGGTCCAACAGTAGTCCAGAAGGAGTGAAGTTGTTCCTAAGGCCTTTTGGAACCAGTTTCTCATTTAAACATTGCCTAAAATAAGCAGCTTCCAGCTGCAGTTTTTTTAATTTAAGCAACTTAATGTCAAGTACCTTTAAACGGTCACTAAACCAGTTGTTGTCGTTTTCTTGAACAGGAAAAGAGCTGGCAGTTGACCCAGTGTTAGCGCCTGACAAAAACGAAAACGGGTTCTCTTTATTAATCCAGTCGTTCAAGGTTCGGCGTCCCTCCACTGGCTCCGTCCTATGCTCCTCATTTAAGTTAGATGCTGGTGGTGTAATTGGATTAGCATTAGTTCCTACAGCATGACTAGTAGAAGGGATCCGAAAGATGCATGGAGTTGAAGGAAACAAGTCCGTTTCCCTACTGGTAGAAGCAGTAGCGTTTTGAACAACAGAACTTCCTGCCTGTTGTTTATTTGGTCGAGGAGGCAGTCCTCTAAGCTGTTGTGCTGCAGGAAGTAACGTAGCAGATCCTTCCGAGTCAGAAACTGAAACAACATTCTGGTTTGCAATAGTTTCAGACTTTTCTTTTCTGTAAAAAGTTGGAAGGTGCTCTAAAACATCCATACGAACATGTAAAGCTTCCAATTTTTGTGAGATGGAAGCCAATAAAGAGAATAAGTCTGTTTCACTTGATTTTTCAAAAGTAGCTGTTAGACAAAGGTTAGGACTAACAGGACTGGCAGGAGTGCCTGAATCCATGGCAATCAACAAACAGTCAAAAATGAGCAAACAAACTTGTAAAATGTGTAGAAACAGGCAACCTGATGTCCAGATAGTCAATACTAACCACAGGAAACAAAGTCCAAGTTTCTTCTTTAACGTAAAAGTATTTTATTTTTCAAAAAGACAACGTTTTCGCCGTGACCCTGTCACAGCTTCCTCAGAAGAAGACAAGTAAAACAGCTAAACTGGTCTGTTCAAATACTCAGTTAACAGGAAGTGACAAATAATTGCACTTCCTGCACTAATTTGACTCAATAAAAATAATGAATAAAATCATGAATAATCATAAAACTCCATTGAATTATCTATAAATATTGTATGATAAAAGACAACATAAAAATGTTCTTACTAGTGCATTTACATTAACATTGTAAAAAATTATGCATTAAACACACAAAATAATGTACATATAGGCATTACCTAAAGTAGCTCCTTAGTTTAAGAACACATGAAATGTTACAATTCTCATTGAGGCCATCTAGCCTAAATGCATCTAAATTCAACTGCCATAAAAGTTCGACACACTCAAGAACTATCTGAAAGGGGCCTCCCCTATCGGTTAAAGGTACTTGATCAATACCCATAAAACAAAAAGAGTGGTCAGGGTTACTGCTAACATGTTTTGCTAAGGCATTCTCTAAAAGAGGTTTTTTTATGGCATAAAGGTGCTGGTATATTCTCTCTTTTAGTTTACGATTGGTTTTTCCTATGTAAAAGGAAGGGCAGGAATTACACAAAGCAATGTACACCACTGACTTTGAATCACAAGTAATCCTCTGCTTAATGTTGTATTTTTTATTCCTAACTATAAAGGAATTTCCAGTTCTCATCACTTTACACATGTTGCAGCATCCACATTTAAATGAACCTCTAGGTCTTATGTGACCATAAGTGTTAGAAGTATGCTGTGAAAGTCTGACTAGCGTTTTTAACCCTCCTACACAACAAAATTTATTACTATTTGAACAAATGTGTGAATTAGATATAAGACATCTGTTTTCTACACAAAAATCAAGTAGTACTTTGAATGAGATGAATATTTCACTTGCACAACGTGAATGGCTAAAAAACCTGGGCTCTTTAACTGTCAGGTTTTTGAAACCTGACAAAGGAGGGGGCTTGGTAGTGTTCGACAACGTTCAATACACAGAAAAAATGATGCAAGTGTTATCATCTGATGCCTATGTTACTTCTTCCCTTAATGAGATTAATGTAGTTCAAGGTCGTACCCGTGGGTATTTCCGTGACCTTTTCCTAGCAGGCAAAATAGACTTAGAGACATACAACTATATTGACATTATTCAGCCAAAGTTGCCTGTAATGTTCGGAATACCCAAGATACACAAAGACCAAAGAATCCTCCCATGAGGGCATTAATAGATGGTAGGTCTTCTATGACCTACCCCTGTTCAAAATTGATAGATAGTATTCTATCAAAATATGTAAAGAAAATACCTACTATTTGCAAAGACTCCTGGTCTTTCTTACGTGATATCAACAGTATTAAGTTTGACCTTGAGTGTAACTTTTTGACTGTGGATGTCATTGATTTATATACATCCATCCTCACAATGAGGCAGTTGAATGGATTCAACTGCTTCTTAAAGACTTAAATGCACCACAAGTGGAGATTGACGTTGTAACAGAACTGTTGAGCATAGTACTGTCATCAAACTTTTTTGTTTTTGAACATAAATTCTATTTACAAAAATGTGGAATAGCCATGGGCTCCCCTTATGGAGCCAGTGTGGCTAACCTGTTTGTAGCCTTTTGGAAAACCTTTATATACTATCTAATGAAACTGTAATGCAGAAGATAAAATATTACACTAGGTTTTTGGACGACATATTTATCCTTTTAAAGGGAATGAAGTTGAAGCAAAACTCTTTGTAGACTATTTGAACAATTCTACACAATGGTTAAAATTTACTTATAGGTTTTCAACAATAGAAACAGACTACTTAGACGTGAGACTAACTAAAGAAGTAGATGAAGAGATTTATTTGTCTGGCATTTTCAGGAAACAGACGTACTGCAACTCTTTCCTGCACTACACTAGTCTACATCCACCTAGGCAGAAAAAATCTATTGTCAAAGGACAACTGGTACGTGCAGGCAGGATGTGTAGCACTTACAGCGATTTTAAAGCTGAGTGCCAATTTTGAAAGGTATGTTTATAAACCATGATACCCTGTCCCTCTTTTAGAAGGGCTTATAAATGAAGTTGACACTAAAAGAACAAAGGGGTTGTATAAACCACTACTTGACCAATCTAATGTAGGTAGGTCTACTAATGATAATGAATTAGCACACCAAAATTCCTTACTAAATCAGCAGAGAAACTTTTCTTTAAGTTTTATAACCCAATTTAACTTGAATTCAACAGGAATTTGGGCCATTATCTTAAAAACTGGCCACTAGTTATTAATTCCGTTAACTTGATTGACAAGTTAGGTCAGCCCTATGTAATTTACAGGAGAAGTAATAATTTGAAAGAACTTTTACAGCATACTTCTAACACTTATGGTCACATAAGACCTAGAGGTTCATTTAAATGTGGATGCTGCAACATGTGTAAAGTGATGAGAACTGGAAATTCCTTTATAGTTAGGAATAAAAATACAACATTAAGCAGAGGATTACTTGTGATTCAAAGTCAGTGGTGTACATTGCTTTGTGTAATTCCTGCCCTTCCTTTTACATAGGAAAACCAATCGTAAACTAAAAGAGAGAATATACCAGCACCTTTATGCCATAAAAACCTCTTTTAGAGAATGCCTTAGCAAAACATGTTAGCAGTAACCCTGACCACTCTTTTGTTTTATGGGTATTGATCAAGTACCTTTAACCGATAGGGAGGCCCCTTTCAGATAGTTCTTGAGTGTGTCGAACTTTTATGGCAGTTGAATTTAGATGCATTTAGGCTAGATGGCCTCAATGAGAATTGTAACATTTCATGTGTTCTTAAACTAAGGAGCTACTTTAGGTAATGCCTATATGTACATTATTTTGTGTGTTTAATGCATAATTTTTACAATGTTAATGTAAATGCACTAGTAAGAACATTTTTATGTTGTCTTTTATCATACAATATTTATAGATAATTCAATGGAGTTTTATGATTATTCATGATTTTATTCATTATTTTTATTGAGTCAAATTAGTGCAGGAAGTGCAATTATTTGTCACTTCCTGTTAACTGAGTATTTGAACAGACCAGTTTAGCTGTTTTACTTGTCTTCTTCTGAGGAAGCTGTGACAGGGGTCACGGCGAAAACGTTGTCTTTTTGAAAAATAAAATACTTTTACGTTAAAGAAGAAACTTGGACTTTGTTTCCTGTGGTTAGTATTGACTATCTGGACATCAGGTTGCCTGTTTCTACACATTTTTACAAGTTTGTTTGCTCATTTTTGACTGTTTATCAAGTTTTAGTTTGTCATCTATAGTAACTCCTAGGAGTTTAGTCTGATTGGTTGGTTCAATGTTTTGTGCCATTTGAAGAGTAGATAGAGAGAGGTAGAGAGTTGAGCTTGGAAGATTTGTTTGTGAAGACAATTAACTTAGTTTTATTTCGGTTTAGAATGAGTTGATGGTTGGAGAGGTATTCTTCAATGTCTTGGAAAGATTTTTGCATTTTGTGCTTAAGCTCTTGGGGGGGGTGAGCAGAAAAGAGAGGAGCCATCTGCATATTGGATGATGGTTGCAAGTTGGGTGGCAGAATTAAGGTTGTTGGTAAATATGATAAAGAAAAGGGGACCAAGTATGGATCCCTGGGGTACACCAGTAGATACTGGCAGTAGTGGAGAGATTTTGTTCTCCCAATTTGTGGCCTGTTGACAGTTAGACAGATAGCTGAGAAACCATGTTTGTTGAGTAGCAGTTGCTGGGATATGGTATCAAAAGCTTTTGCCATATCCAGGAAAATTTCTGAGACTAGTTGTCCTTCATTTTTGAGGTGCCAAATGGTACTGGTAAATGTTATTAGTGGAATATTTGTAGTATGTTTAGGTCTGAAGCCATGCTGGATAGAAAGTTATTGGTGGTGAGGTGATTAAGGATCTGTTAGTGAATACATTTTTCAAGGATTTTAGCTAGGGAGAGAGGATGGCAATTGACCAGTAGTTTGAAATATCTCAAGAGGGGCCACCCTTGAGAAGTGGGAGGATGTGAGAAATTTTCCAGTGGTGAGGCGCATACTGTTCTGAGATAGAGTGATTGATTAGGATTGATATGGGGTAGAAAATGGAAGGAGCAGCTACTTTTGGGATTTCATTAGATAGTTGGTCTGCAGCAAGACAATAGGGTTTTAGCTTGGTTAGGAGGTTTTTATATGTATGTAGTTTGAATGGGTTTAAAGGAAAAAGAGTTTGAGTTCTCAGTGATGGTAGGGGGGCTGGCAACTATTATATCAACAACAGACCCCTTAGACTTTACCCAGTAGTCAGGGACATAGGGACACACATAGATAGTAATCTAGCCTTTGATCATCACATGTCTACAGTAGTGAGGAAATCCTTCTATGTTATGCAACTTATAAACAAAGGTATGGCATCTAAGTCCAAGGAAGTCATTGTTCCACTGTATTCGGTATTCATCAGACCTATCACTGAGTACATTGCCTCCCTTGATATGTACCTAACCAGGCATATCCAACAACTGGAACGTCCACAGAGGTTCCTCAGTAAAAGAATACAGGGCATACGTAATATGTCCTATGCAGATTGCCTCAAGGTCCTATCCCTGTATTCTGTCTCCTACAGGCTTTTGAGGGGAGATCTATGCCTGGCATACAGGGCATTGTCAGACCCCACTTTGATGGACCTTCTGCATAAACACAAAACAAACAGTACCAGAATTATCCATCCTAAAGATTTAAACCTTGCCTGTGATACAAATAGGATCTGCTGGAGAGATAGGTATGTATCCCAGAGACTACCACATCTATGGAACAGGCTTCCCATCCACGTGAAGCAGAGTTCCTCCCTAATCCAATTCAATTCTATCAACTAAATTCATGTACTTTAAATATATATATCTGATCTCTAACCATATTGTAATGTAGTTGTATACTAGCTTCTTAGATATGCCTGTATAACCTGTAATAATATGCATTGTACTTAACTTCTTAATTGTTTTATTGATTTATTTATTGGAGCTTTTCTCCCTTGGTCACCTCTGAATAAATAAATAAATAAGTGCAGCTTGGACAATTGGATGGGAAACTGGAAATTCATCCCTGGTTTCGCACCTATGCCTCTGATGCAAACAGGTAACCTGTAAATGGTTCATCTCCCAGGCTCATGCTTACCCTTATGAAGGGTATCAGAACTCATCAGAGATTTGGGATGCATGGCTAGGCTTAAAAAGGCCCTTGTGGTCATTAGCCTAGTAAACACCTATGAACCTATGAATCTAGGACTGTGAGTGGCAGGTTTTGTTTGCTGTCTAGGAGGGAGGTGGTAGAGTTAATAAAGTGAGAGTTGAACTGTGAGGCTAGGGGCTCAGAGGCATTGGATGTGGTGGGGGCAGGGGTGGAGGTTATTCCAGGGTTAAGTAGGTAGTTAATATTTTTCTAGAACTTTTGTGGGCTGCTCAGGTGCTTTTTTGCAAGGTTCAAAAGTGAGTTTTTTTATCACTGGTTATTTATTTCTTAGCATGATTCCTTAATTGCTGATACATAGTGAAGTTTGTTTTGTTTTTGGTGGTATGATACAGTGTGTAGGCTCTGCCTCTTTGTTTGATTAGTAGTTTGGTGTCCTTAGATAGCAGTGGTAATTGTCTGGCTTTGGGGCATATTTTCCTGGTGGGGCAAGATATAAGATGTCAAGGAAGTTGTTACTGAAATATTCTACTGCAAGGTCTAGTTGTAGTTTTTTTTAGAGGAGACTAGTCACAATGTTGAAGAAGTAGGTTAAATATATCAGGGGAGAGGTTTTTCTTGCTATGGGTGTATTTGAAAGGTATGTAAGATTCTGTTCAAATTATTTTTCTTACTAGAAATGTAGGTGCATGGTCGCTTAGTGTGACTGGTAGGCAGCCAGCTTGGTACCCTAGGTTTGGTTTGTTAGTTAATATCCAGTCAAGTAGTGACTGTATTTTGGAATGTTTGTCAGTGTGAGTGAGACAGCTAATAGTTTGCGTGAAGTTGTAAAGGTTTATAAAGTCAGTAGGACAGTTAGAGGAGCATGCGACCCAGTCCAGGTTAAAGTCACTGAGGATGATAGTTTCTTGACTGAATGTGGAAATTGAACAGGAGAGGAGTGATTCTATGGCTGGGAAGGTTGTGACCAGGGAGTAGGTAGGTGACTATAATATTAATGGCTTTGTGAGGATGAAGTTGTAGGTGTGTGGCTAGTATTTCAACAGTGTGGGTATCTGGGAGGGGGGCAGTTTATTTTTTCCAATTTGAGTCTTTAAACATAATTCCTACACCGCCACCTCTTTTGTGTAGCCTGTCTTGTCTTATAATATTGTAACCATTAGTGGTGATTTCCGAGTCTTTGATGTGGGGCTTTAACCAGGATTCAATTATGACAGCTATGTCTGGGGAATAGGTGGCCAAGGTGATGTGGAATTTTGTGATTCTATTTACAAAGCTTCTGAGATTGAAATTGGTTATCAGTAGGTCTGAGGCAGAGGTTCTGGAAAGTGATGTACATTAAGAAGTGCTGGTGAGATTTTAATTTGTTGTAGTAGAGGTGGTGTTTGGGAGGTTGTGGTGATTAGTGGGGAGGTTACCCATAGGGTCTGGGTTGGGATGGATATCTGCCTGTAGTTTAATATGTGTTAAGTAGAGTAGTAGTAGGTTCTTTAGTTTGTCCATGAGTCGGTTGTACCTGTAAGTGGAGAGATGAGGGTTGGTAGAGTGAATATGTTTGAAAGGGAAGAGAATAGTATTGCTGTAGTAGTATACATTAGGGCTGATGTGGCTATAAGGTTTAACAGGAAGTTGAGGCATGGTGTGTGTATGTTTTGGGGAGTGGTATTGATGGATATGACCATTATGGAAGTCAGTGGCATAATAGGCTAGGTAGAGAAGGCCTAAGAGGAAAGGGTAGTGGTATAATGGGTGATAGAGCATCATAGTGGGAGGAGACAAAAGAATAAATAGGAAAGCAGAATACAGTATATGTGGTAGGGAAGAAGTGTAGTGATGAATGTAATATGGCTGTGGGAACAGCTTTAATTTGAGGAGTTGAAATGAAGAGAATAATAGAGGTGGGAGGAGTGTGAGAGGGGTGGGGAGTGAGATGATAGGTCAAATATGGTAAGGGTTATGGTTACTTAGCAATAAATATACTGAAAGAGAGGGTGGGTGGGAATAGGGGTAGGGTAGAGGAGGAGAGCTGATTGGCCCAAAGCAGCTCATAGAGATGAAAAAAAAGCAATCAGTAAGTGTATGTTCAGATGTGACTGAGACTGAGGTAGAGTTGGCTGGTAGCTAGGTGTAAGATACTGGAATGACTGTTAAACAGCTTAATTCTTTACCACATTTTGAGTTAGCTAGGCATTTACTGCAGATTACACAGTAAGTAAAATTCATCCAGTAAAAGAATCAAACAGTTACCATGGGCTTGTGCTTGCACAGGTGCTGGTAAACCTTTATTTGAGTGTTGGTGAGGGAGAGACAAGAGGGGAAAGATGGCAGGGGATAACAAAACTACAGACTTTACACTCACACTGGTGGATGGGGAGGAGAGGAGAGAGAAGGGAACACAATCTGCCAAATGAGATAGAGTAAGACTAGAATGGCCCAAAGCAGCTTACAGAACCAGAAAAAAACAATCAGTAAGTGTATGTTCAGATGTGACTGAGACTGAGGTAGAGTTGGCTGGGAGCTAGGTGTAAGATACTGGAACGACCAGTAAACAGCTAAGTTCTTAGTGAAAAGCACAGTAAGTTAATGGGAAGTTGCGGGGAACATATGCAGGTAAGGGAGAGCAGACTGGATAGGGAGAATGTGGCTAAGGGGAATACTAGGCTGAGAATGGAGAGGTAGAGTTTAACAATAAAGGGGTAGTGAGTGTGGGGAAGAAGGCAAGTCCAGAGTAGAATGTGTACACAGTAGCTGTGGGAGAGTGGGGTCAAGAAAGTAGGAGGAGCCAGGCTGAAAGGAAAAGCAAGGAGGGCAGCTATAGCTGAGGTAGGCAAATAGCAGTCTAATGGGAGACTAAAGGCAGGGTAAGTGAGTGAAAAGTCAGAAGAAACATCAGCTAAAGGAGGTGTATGTTTCCTGAAGAAAAGTTATGGTTCTGGGTGGGTGTGGCACAGCACAGTGGTGTCCTGAGTTTTTATATTTAGAGTAATGTACAGATGAGAATTACAACACATACATTGGGTGATTACAGGATATCAGTCAGTGTCTGTTTATTTCCACCAAAGTTCAGAGATCTTAATTCATAGTGAAATGTAGTCTGGGTAAATGTGAGCAGCAGGTTTAGTGGGATCCTGGGCTTGCACTTGCACAGGTGTCAGTAAACCTTTAAGGGAGTGTTGGCAAGGGAGAGATGAGAGGGGAAAGATGGTGGGGGATAAAGCAACTGCAGACTTTACACACTTTATGCTGTACAATTTATCTGCAGCAAAGTAATAAACACACTGTCAACAATAAGAAAAGCAAGGATCACACCCAAAGAACATGTCTCATGTAATGATACTCTTGTTTATTACAATCAGTTTCCTTCCTTTACACCATAACTACTCTGGTTCATAAGTGCTAGTTATTAGGCTTGCTGTCCAAGGGACCATTTAGGAGCCTAATCTATATTTCAAGTTGCCCTATAACACTGTCTTGTTAAATGACTTGCTCAAGGACAGTGAATAAATATGAGGGAAGCTCAGAGACATTGTGCAAAAACTGGAGACAAATAAATGCAGTCAACTCTAGATCACTTAAAAATTTATCAGAACAACAAGTTTGCATTGACGTGTGTGTTGTGAACCACAAAACCATTGAAACACTAATTACTGACTGTTATCCTGTAATTTATCAAAGGAAAAAGTTAATGAACAGATGTTTGGGAGTTGTGGCAGAGTAAGGCTCTTGCCTCTTCTAGCCAAGGTACAGAGTTTGAGTCTGTGTGACTCTGAGCAAGTCAGAGTATAAGTATCAAGATGGCTGTTGATAAGGATCCAGTCTAGGGTGGTTTCCTTACTGTTTGGCTTATGGATTCTAGTAGGAGCGTTTATAATTTGTGATAATCCATTAAGATTTATGTGATTAGTAGGATTAGGGGAACTACAGGTAACCCAGACTATATTAAAGTCACCTAATACAATGGTCTCCTGAGGTAGGTGGGTAGAGAGGTAACTAAGTAAGTTTTCAAGACTATTGATATTATTTCCAGAGGGGAGATATGTGCAAATTAGATAGATAGATTTGGAGTTGTTGATTTGAAGTTTGGCAGTAAGGGTTTCTGAATTGGTATCCGATGGTAGGATCACATTGAAGGGTGAAACTTGGAGTTTAGATTTGTACAAAATGGCTATACTTACACCCTTTCTGGTTTTATGGTCACATCTCAGGATATTATATCCAGGAGGGGTAATCTCCTGGTCCAGAGTTGAGGGCTTTAGCCATGTCTCTGTAATACAGAGAATATCAAATGAGTGCACATCTAAGAGTGCATGTAGGTGGGTGATTTTATTGTTTATGCTACGGATGTTAAGGTGAGCTATCAGGAGGGAGTTAGGCGGTTTAGTTAAGGTAGTGATAACAGGCAATGTTAGGTTGTGTAGGTTATTGGGATTATCAGTATTGGGGCCAGGGTTTGGATGAATATCACCATCTAATAGGGGTGTTGTTGAGGATATTGTACAAACTTAAGGATTTTTTAGTAATTATTTCAGGTCTTTTTGATAAGGAAGTAAGTAACATGGGTAGATCTGATATTTTGGTAATATATACATAGAGGGGGAGGTTATGTTACTGTGGTTGAGGGAGTAAATGAAAGAAGATGGTAAAGTTTGCTGGTAGTGGTGGCGTTGTTCAGGAAGAGAACAATGTTTAAAGAAGGTTAGTGTGTATGGTATTGTAAGAGAAGCAAGAGTTGTAGTTAAGAGTAGTATGTTTGTGAATATAGTCGTGTGTGTGTTGGGGCCATTAGTAGATGTAGATAAGTGGTTAGAGTATATTGTGGGAGGGAGTGTAGTAAGTAAAAGGAGAGAGTGCTATAAGAGGTTGAGTAGGGAAGAAGTGTCCAATTAATTATAATAGAGTTGGTTGTAAGAGAGATGCTTTAAAAAATAATCAGTACAGGATATGGTGTGGAGAGGTGAGGGAGTAGACCAAGAAAGGTAATTAGTTTAATTAAGGAATTGTAGAAGTATGGGGTAGGGCTGTTAAGTCGAGGAAGTAAGAGATAGGCTGAAAATGGAAGAGGGAGTGACTACAGAAGTATATGGCTAGGACCACTGGGGGTGGGTGAGAATTGGGGGTAGGGTAGGGGAGCGGAATGAGCCCACAGGGCGAACGGAGCGGGGCAGACCCAAAGAAAGGTAATAGCAGGGAGAAAAACAATCATTATAGTAGAAGGTAAGACCAAGGGTAGGTAAGTAAAAAGGCAGTGGTTGTGAGTGTAAGGAAAGGAAAAATTGAGAGACAAAAGGGAGAGTAAGGGCTAGTATAGGACTAGAGATGAAGAAGAGGAAGAGGGCTAGATACAATGGTCAATAGACTATAGTAAGTGGAAAGTAGTGCAGTAAGAGTGAAGTAAGAGTAAATAGTTTATAGTAAGTGGAAAGTAGTGAAGTAAGTGAAATTAGAAGTGGGTGAAGACAGCCATCTAGTGGTCGAAACCTGTAATTACACTGAGTGGAGACCAGAGTAGATGGTTGGAAGAAGAAAAAAAGAAAAAGAAATTTAGAAGGGAAAGGCTTGATGACTTAAGGAAAGAGGAACAAGAGTACAAGAAAGCAAGCAGAGGGGGGTATGGCTGCTGGCTGATATGGCAGTTTAAATTGGACACCTAGCAAATATCACAACACTAACATATACATGTAGAAGAAGATTTTTATTTAAAGTATGGAAAAGGATATTTTGATGTTGTGGAACATTGTGAGAGACATTGAAGCCTTTTATGGATATAGAATTAATGAAGATAAAGGCTGTAGAGGTAAACTGTATAACCCACATGAATTGGTTCAGAAATACCCTTATTTATGGGGCACAATAAAATTGGGTATTTGGGTGTTTGGATTAAAAAGCACTCTCTTATGACATCTGCAAGCATGTGTTAAGAATTTAAACAAAAGGTAATTCAAAAACTAAGAAATTGGAAGCTCTTGACTTTATAGGTGCAAGCAGTGGAAATGTTCAGTCCTTTTATGTTTATACATAGTTCAGGTATATTTTTATCAGCCTGAGGAGACATTGCTGATGTTATTCAACAGCGTTAATGGTACTTATTTGGGAGGGGTAGAGTGCAAGAGTTAAATGGGATAAGCTGATTCTTCCCATAGAACAAGGTAGCTTAGAATCGCCTGATTAGAAGTGATACTTTAGAGATTGATGGTTAAAGCTCATAATCTAAAAATAAGTAGAATGTTATAAAAAAATAATGGAAAAGGATGATGAAACAGGTGGGGGACTGAGAAAAAGCAGAGTACGATTTTGGGTATAGGTCCAGCTATACAGAATATTATAAAGTAGCAGAAAGTATTCTAAGAACTAATCCAACACAGAGAGAGGAGTAGGGGTGTAGATAATAGGCTACAGGCAACTGGAATTTACTGGAGAAAATTAGCAAATAAGCTATGGCATTTGGAGCAAATAACTAGGGAGGGAAAGGGAATAGTGAGATGAGACAAAGTTGATGTAGTCTTTTAACATAACAGACAAAAGTGCTTATCTTTAAGTGAATAAATGGCATTAAAGTGACGAACATTGCAGTCTGGAACAAATTCCAGCTTTCCAGTGATCATCAGTCTCCTGAAAATAATGTCTCTATGCTCCTTCTTTCACTAGGAACAAAACAGAAGCAGTAATCCCAAGATGACTACTGAGAAGTAGAATGTGGACTCTCCAGTGATTGGTGGTCTTGGACCAGATGTTGCAGATCTTACAGGTAAAAATGGGAAAAATGAGTTAATATCCTAAGAATTGCAGTGAGCACTAAGCATTTAAAAAGATATGAAAGAGGGGGTATGTCTATAAGAGGAAAGCCACTAATTTTAAAACAGCAAGATGGATTGAATGGGGGTTGGGCACTCAGTATTCTGGCTTTATGGAATACAGTGGGAGGGCAAATACATTTAAATAGCTTAAAGGGGATTGATTTCACAAAATAAAAATGTACTTTCGGGCAATAGCCAATAAAAGAGGAGAGTGAAGGAATTAGTTCATATTAACAGCAGGACAGGCAAGTAAAGAGTCAGTGAGTTTAAGAATATAACACCAGGTAGGAGGGTGGGCAGTGGGCAAAATGTAATTTCTGTGTGACTCACAAAGAGACACGGGTTTGTTTTTTCCCTAATTTAAATATGCAATAGAAATCAGAGTGCAATTAAAACAGAGTCTAGTGAAAATACACCACGATATACAAAAAAGAAGAAAATGTAATGTGTTTTTTCTCATTCTTGCATGTGGGAATGACTGGATTTAGGACCTTAGATAGATTTAGTAACATGTCTGGCTCACTGACAGAACCCACACTGTAAAAGTCACACACTCCAAATCAGACCTCAAACCAGTGACAAGTGGAGTACCACATGGTTCAGTCCTGGGACCTCTCCTGTTTGGTATCTACTGCTCTGAAGTACAGGCTAACACACAAGGCCTCTGGCTAATGAAGTTCGCAGATGACTGCAAACTAGGAGCCATAGTCAAGTCCCCAAATGATGTGGAAATCCTACAGAAGGGCATCACTGAGACAGATGCCCGGTGTCAGAGCCATGGCCTCAAGCTCAATGCCAAAAAGTGCATTGTCATCCCCTTTGGTAAAAACTCTGAACCCATGAACTACTACATAGACAGCAGCCTACTTAATACCGAATGTGTGATAAGAGACCTTGGGACCCAGGTGGACAGTAGTCTGTCCTTTGATAGTCACATCACCACAGTAGTCAGGAAGTCCTTCTACATGGCACACCTCATTATAAAACGGTTCTCATCCAGGAAAAAAGAGGTCATTGTTCCCCTGTACTTGACACTCATTAGACCCATTATAGAGTACAATGCCCCTTTTGGAATGTATCTCATAAGGCATCTGCAGCACCTGGAAAGGCCACAGAAGTACCTCACAAAGAGGATTACTGGCCTCAAACAGATGCCCTACACTGACCGTCTCAAAAAACTCCAGCTTTACGCCGTAGCATATCGCCTATTCCGAGGTGATCTCTGCCTAACGTATAAAGCTATGTCAAACCCAGAGGTGTTGGACATGCTACACCTAAAGAAATCCCAATCCCTCCGAGCTACACACTCTAGGGACCTAAACCTTTTCACCGCAATACACAGGACATGCTGGAGGGATAGATTCATGTCCCAGAGACTCCCATACTCTGGAACAGGCTATCCATCTATGTCAAGCAAAGTTCTTCATTAGCACTCTTCAAGAAAAATCTTGATGAGTGGATGGGAAATAGGAAATACACCCGGGGATCACCTCTGTGTCTCTGCTCAACAGTGGCACAGGAAAATAACTTTCTTGGGTGGAGTAAGTCAGAGAACCTTGTTGGCTAGGCTTACATAGGCCCTCGGGCCGATAGCCTAGTACCTACCTGTGAACCTATGTTTTAAGAGAAAGCAAGTAAATGCAAAATAATATTGAATATTATAAGGCTTTTTTTATAACAAGTGAATGTATGCTTAGTAGTAATTCTGTACCTGACCATTGTGTCTCCATGGAAACAATCTGATAAAGAGAAATTGACTCTCTGGTTCTCTGGTATCCATGGAGACAATCTGATAGTGAAAAATTGGAAGTCTGTTTCTCATGTCTCTATGGAGACAACCTGATAAAGAGAAATTGTTTACAGTCTAGTGGAGAGTGATTGGCTGGAAAGAAAAAAAAAGAAAAAAGAAACTGGCTAGGAGATCATTTTCTCTGAAAGCATTCAGCATTTTTCCCAGCTGGGAGAGCTATAAAGATAAGACAAAAACAGTTAGCATTTAGTAGAAGCACAGGCTGCACCATGCGTGTTAGTATGAATAATCTTTCTTTTAGGTTATCTCATCTGTTATTGCGGCTGTCAATCTGGGAAATTTGTTCTTATTAGGAGGTTAAAACTTCAATATTTGAAGAAACACATAGTTTTTTTGTATTAGTAATAAATGAATAGGTTTTAGGGGGTATTTTGTTTAGAGGGCTTTCAATCAAACAAAAAGTTTTGTAAGATGTGACATAGGCTTAAATGGATATAACAAGAAACAACTATATAAAACTTCAACCTGCCAAACAATGCATGCATGTAACACAAAAGCTGGAACTAGACATTTAACAAAAAAGGTGTTATACATAAAAGGTGGAAATAATAACTTTTTAAATATGATACTTTCTCCATATTTATTTATTTTTCTTTCATCATTTGTTGATACTGACACAATAATGCTGATTAATTTATCTCCATTTTTACCACTCTGAATTAATCTGGAAACCAACTATATTCCTGCTTTTATATATATATTCTGTATATGTTACTGTAATCAAACCAACTAAATTCCTGACTTATGTATATATTCTGTATATATTACTGTAACCACTATGTGTAACACTGTTTCTACTTCTGTACCAATTAATGTTTAATTTTATTCTGCATCTATGTTCTTGTCGGAGCTTTTCTCCCTGGGCCTCTACCAAAAATCGTCTCTTTTAGGCCCAGTGGACTTTCTCTGTAAACAAATGCAATAAATAAATACAATGATGCTTTCTGTAATGTCTTTAAATGTCATTGGTCTCACAGATATATACAAAAAAGATCAAATAGTGAACTATACTAAAAAATGTAGAGTGCAAATAGCTATGTTACAGCAGGCACACTTGGAAAAAACTGAACATGTGAATTTGATAAAGAAAGGTTTTCAGGGTGGTTATTCAGTAGATCTGGGATGAAGGAAAAGAGGAGCACTTATACTAATTGCAAAAGAAGCTCCAATAGTGATAGAAGAGGATAAAAATATAATAATGGCAGATTTGTAATGCTAAGGGGCTATTGGCAAGGGAGGAGGATTACACTGGCATGTATATATATTCCACCTAAAACTGCTATAATGGAGCTTAAGAAAATTTGGAAAAATAATCAGTTTTCAGCAAAGAGTTTTACTTATAGGTAGTGACTAGAATTCGATTTGCAGCAGTGAATAAGTGTCTGGGGGACAGAAATGAAAGTATAACAAAGGAGGGTAGATTTTTGAAGACATTTATAAACATATTTGGCATGGAAGATGTGTATTCAGTAATAAGAGTTTGGAGTGAATTTACATATTATTCACCAAGCTATAAACACTGGGCTAGGCTAGACAGAATTTACAGTTTACAGAAATGTGCATTTAAGTGAAGGTCTTGATATGCACCAAAAACTATTTCAGATCATGCAGCAATAATAACTATATTAAAAATACAGGGTAATGGAATAAAAATGAAACACTGGCAATTTTCCACCTATCTGTTGAAAAAAGGGGAATTTAAGGAATGGGTAGTAGAGATTATTCAGAAGCTATTCAAGAGGATAGAAATTAGTTCTAAAAATATAGCTAGGAAGTTTGGATAAAATTAAGTTGGAGTTTAAAAATAGGGTGACAATAAAAGAAAGGGAGTTATAGTTAAGAAGTAACAAGAATTATTTAGAGGGCCTGACAAATGTTAAAGCATTGCAGAACATGAGGAATCTCACAGAAGAAGAAGAGGATCATCTGCAGAATGCTAAGCAATAAGTAAGGGATTACCTCAATAATATGCATGAGTTTAGAAAGATTGCTTTTAAGCAACTGTTTTTTATCACAAAAACTTTTAACACAATGACTCAGGCAATAGAATGTAGAAAGGGCTGCCGCCAAGCTTAGGGAGCCTATAACAAGGACGATAAGAGGAGATCATGTAGAGGTACTGAAATATTTCAGAAATTATTTGAAAATCTGTTTAAAGCAGAGAAATATGGAAATCAAGAAAAGATACAAATGGAAGAATTATATATGCCAAGATTAGAGGTAGATGAGGCTCAATTACTAACAGGATAGGAGGAGATGAGATAAAAATTGTGATGTAGAACCAATATACAGGCAAGTTCACAGTAACAGATGGTATTCCTGTGGAAGGTTGGAAGCTAGAAGGGAAAAAACTCATAAAGGTCTGGAAGGTTTTGTTTAACAGTATTTTAAGAGGAGGAGAAGTACCAGCATCCTGGAAGCTGTAATACCTAAAGAGGGTAAAGATCCATCAGATCCACTTCATGCATGCTCATCTCAATACTAAACCATGATTATAAAGTGTTCAAGTCTATAATGGCTAAATGAATGGCAAACATAATGCCAAAATTCATAGATATGGATCAGTGTGGTTTTCTGGAGGGGAGGCAATATTTGACAACATTAACAGAACATTGATGATCCAGTGGGAAGCAAAATGTAAGAAAATACCATTGTTGTTGGTGGGACTTGATGCAGACAAAGCATTTGACAGAGTAAGCTGGGACTTTATGAACAGGGCAATGAGAACATTTGCATTTCCTGAAAAAAATATAAAGTTGATTAGGAGGATGTATGAGGGATCAGAGGCAAAAATTAAAGTGGGTGGGGTCCTCTCTGATAATTTTTGCCTCAGCAGAGGAGCAAGGCAAGGGTGTCCTCTTTTCCCTTTGTTATTTGCACCATACTTAGAACCATTGGAAAAGAAAATAAGAGACTCAGAAATACAAGGATATAATTGGTATGGTAGTCAAGAAAAACTGTCTCTATTTGCAGATGATATTATTTTATACCTGACAAAAGCATAAAGAAACATTACAATGTTGTGGAACATTTTGAGACAGTTTCACATCTTTTCAGGATATAAAATTAATGAAGCTAAAATAAAGGTAGCAAATTATGTACCCACATAAAAATTGATTCAGCAATATCCATATTTATGGGGACATGATAAAATGAAGTATTTAGGAGTATGGATTAAAAATTATTCTGGTGTGGCAGTTAAGGATATGTGGGAAGAGACTAAACAAAAGACAATACAAAAACTAAGAAAATGGAAGATTTGTTGTATGGATATGGATAGTAAGATACAAACAGTTAAAATGTTTTTAGTCCCATTAGTCTTATACATAGATCAGGCATATTTTTATTGACTACAGGAGAAGTTGTTGATAGTAATTAATAAAGAGCTGAAGGAATTTATCTGGGAGGAGAAGACAGCAGGAGTCAAGTGTGGTAAGCTGATCCTTCCAGTAGAACAGGGCGGAATGGATTTACCCAATTTGAAGAGGTATTTCAGAGCTACATAGTTAAGGCTCCTATACACAGCACAAGCAGAAACATATATATCAAAGTGGAAAGGGATGATGATGAAATTGGAGGGCTCAAGAAAAAAAGGAGAGACTGGGATTTTGGATTCAAGCCTTTAAGAAGAATGAAAATAATCATACAGAATATTGTTAAAGTAGCAGAAAGTATCCTAAGAACTGAGCCAATATGAGAATGGAAAAAGGAGATTCTTCCAATAAGGATAACTGTAAACAGGGATAGAGACAATAAGCAAGAGGAAGATGGAATTTATTGCAGAAAACTGGGAAAGGAACGAAGGTATTGGGAACAAATAACTAGAGAGGGAAAGATGACAGAATGGGAGGACACCAAAAATTTATTTGAACTGCAGGTTAGAAATTGACTTCCCTATCAAGGATTGATAGCAGAGTATAGGCAAAGAGAAAGAAATAGGAGGTCCTAAACAAAAGAACGACACTGGTAGAGTTTTTGGTAGAATCTAGAAAAGAGGCTGCCATTAAAAAAATAATAATTAGTACAGCATATAAAATATTGCATGATAATTGTAAGAATCAATCAGAGTAGGTTAGAAATGATTGGGAAGAGAGACTGGATAAGCAATTCAGAAATAAACAATGGAGGATATATGTATGGCTCCCAAACATTCAACAAAATCTAGAAGATTTATAATTTTTGCTTGGAAATGTTTGCATAGCTAGTTTTATACCCCAAGTAGAATTCAGATAATTTTTCCTCAGGTAGACAGCAAATATTGGAGATGTGATGGCAAGAAAGTGCTAATTGGGAGCATATTTTCTGGGAGTGTGATGAGTTGGAAGACTTTAAGGATTCCCTGCAGGATGCACTGTTGGAAATTCTGGATGGGCAAATTGGTGTGATGAGGGAGATTATTTTTCCAAGCTATGATACAAAATCAGAATTGCCTATACATGGTAAGGCCTTGCTGGGCCTAATTATGGTGGCTGTCAAAAAAGCAATTACTAGAAAATGGAAATAAAAATCTTTGTTTTCATTTATATAAATGTATGATTGCTTATGTCATAAGTAGTGGTTTAATAAAGATGTTTTTTTGTTTAAAAAAGGGGGAAGGAATTGAATAAGTTATGTAATGTTGCTTAGATTATATGATCTATATCAATATATGTGAAGTATAATGTTTGTAAATGTGAACTTGTTAATGCAGTTTGATTACTTTTTGTAGAAATGTAAATTTGCCTGTGACACAAGTGATAATTCAATAAAGATGTTCAAAAAAAGTAAAACACATGCCAGTTCAGCATGTGTGGATTGGAGGACTAATTTACACCAAACAATGAGGAAAGTGTTTGTTCATGATGTACAATGCAGCCTGGCTATTGATCAAACAAGTAATAATACATGTCAGGGTAGGAAGTGCTTGGCAATGTCTGGCTACCCAGAGATGTTCTGAGACCCAAAACCATAGCTACATGGCTACTTTACCTCTAGGAGATCTGGGTTTTCCAGTAATACCACCCTGTGGAGGTATTACTGTAATCATAAAAATGGGCATTCTGATAAGTATTTTTGTTTTTGTTATATTATGATTGGGTATAGTTTTATATGACTTTGCAAAATAATTATGCCTGCAACAGTTTATAAAAATAGCTGTGAGAGGTGTAACTTTTGAAGAAAGAAGTATTTTAGAATGATGAAGAAAAAATGTATGTATTGTGATAATTAAACAATTATAAAACAATTTTAATAGATGGTCCATTTTCTATGTTGAGGTTCAAAGCTTGTGGATCTACAGATTGTACAATAGTCTTTAGAATAAATAACAGAGCTGATGATGGCTTGTGGCTAGTAGTCTGGTGAGAACTTTAGAGTTCCAGCAAGCCTCAAATTAAGAGCCAAGAAGAATGAAAAAACACCAACCCATAGTTGTGTATGATGCTTTTATTATGAGATATACACAAACTTTTACAACCAGTTTGCTTATTGCACATGATTTACCACCCCAGAGTAGGGAATTCCTTGAGGTTAAGAACCCTAGGGTTCTGGGGATCTTCAGGATTTCCGAAATTCATAAATATGTTAACCCCCCCACACACACACATTGAGAACAATTGCTGCTTCAGCAGGCTATAAAACAGATCCCTTAGTCAAATGTGTTGACTTGAAACTTAAATCATTTTCAGAGGGTGAAAAACACCTACTGAAAGACTCATGGCACTTTCTACAGACTTTAACTGAAACCACTTTTTGTCAAATTATTTATTGATTACCATCAACATCAAAGATTTATTTTCAGTCATCCCACACAACAGTGACCTAGATTGTTTCCTGAGACCATGGCAATGGGCACCCAGCTCGACCATTCTTAGATTTGTTTGGTACATCAATGTATGGAGATGGTTCTCAAGAATAACTTTGTTTATTACGAAGGGGAATTTTACAAACACAAAGGTGTGGGAATGGAGGCAGCTTCAGCCCCCTATTTTTGCAAATATGGTCCTTTGTTACTGAGAAATTATACACATTTTCAACACCCCTCAATTTTCTAATGTGAAGAAGTACTTGAGGTATGTAGATGATATATTCATCATATCATCATATGGAAGGGTATCATTGAGGAATTGTCTGAATTCATGGATTTTCTTAATCACTCCATCAGTTTTCTTGAGTTCACATTTCAGTGGGATCACTGTTCCATCAATTAAATGGACATCACTGTATACAAAATCTCACTGGAGGAAAAGTGTGAGTCTACCATTTACAGAAAGGACATTTCCTCCAATTCTTACTTACATTTTGGTAGCAAATAGCCTTACTGGCAAAAAAAGAATCTGGCAAGGGGACAACTTATCAGACTTAGTCGGTTGGTGTCCTAAGATCATGTTTTTTCAGGGTGAAGATAGCAAACTTTGAAACTATTTCATCGACTGTGGATACCTTTCCATGTTGTTGGATGACATGACTCAGTGGATTACAGAGACCAGGTACTCCAACTACTCCTATACTTTATTCATCCAAAAGTATACTTGCAAAGTTTAAAAATCATACAGAGAATTCTTCCAATGTTTTTGTCATTCAATAGAACAGTGGCATTTTCTCACTCAAAAACATTATTAGTACACATTGGAGAATGTTTTGGGACATTTGGAATGCTTGAACTTTTGGGAGAACATCCAAGGTTTGTTTACAAGAACAGGAAAAATGTGAAAACTATACTAGAGAAAAATATTGAGACACTCAATACTACCCATAGCAATGCAGGAATGAGATGCTGTGGTGCCTGTAAGTGATGCCAATACATTTTGCAGGACACCCACTTACTTATCCATTTTTTTCTAAAGTTATTTCTCTTACTGGGAGTTATAATTGCAACCCTACGGGGTAGTTTATTTGTACTTCCTGCCCTGCATTTTATATTGGTAAAATTGCAGGGCTGCTTCAAAACAGAATTGACCAACACCTGTAAGAGATTTCCAAAGCACATACTACTAATGCACTGTACAGGCATTCAACAGTGTGCAATGATTTAAAGAAAACTTCCTTTTCTGTGCTGGAGAGAGTTACAAAATCTGCCAGGAGAGGTCATTGGGAGCTTGTTCTTCAGCAGAGAGATCTGTATTGGCAACTGCTGCTCAATGCATGTACTCCCCAGGCATCAATGACACTATCTCCATCAAACCTAGACTTAAGATCAAGACTGCTAAAACTTAATTTGATTCAACTAAGTAACTTTTTAATGATTTAATGATGTCTTGTGACTAATTCTGACTGCATTTACAAAAATCTGCACCTTGTAGTTGGATTTCTAACATATACATATTTGTATGGTGACTGTTCATTTAATTTTTTGTAACTTGTTACACTTTCGGTGCCTTTTAGTATTTTTAAACTAGGAAGTAAAACTGATACTTTGTTTCTGATGAAGTTCCTGTTATATTGGAACGAAAGTGCTTAAACTGTGGATTAAAGGTTTGCTTGTGACTTCTGGTAACGCATTTTTCTTATTCCTACATAATAAGGGAGAAAGAAAACTAAAGCAGCAATCAGTCAAGAAGCGTGTGATCAGCACAGCCTTTGATGCCAACTATAAACAAAATGGAAGAAAAAAATACATTTATTTTAGAAATTCCATTTGTTTCTTTCCACAGTGTACTTTTTCACTTATGATTTTTCTTCCAGCACTGATATCATTTTTAAAGATACTAAATGTTTCTCAGAATGTTTTCTTCACTGAACACTGTGTTTTTTTAAATAGTTTTATTCTCCATCTACTTTATATCAGTAAATATATGACGTTACACTGGCAAATTCCACAAGTTGTATGTGTTGTTCTTATCTAGGAAAGACTTCCTAAAGACTTTAAGAGTGATGTCTGAAAGAGGATCCTGGATTACCCCACCAGCTTGGTTTAAAAATTCACAATAAAATCAAATAAATGTTGCCAATTTTGTAACTGCTATTTTATCCACCTTTGTGAGAAAAAGTTCTAAGTCAAAACTTCTTATTACATCAGAGGTCATTGCATTTGCAATGTGCACATTCTTGTAACTGACTGAGCTACAGAGGTTATGTCAGTTCTTTGAAGGTGAATTACTCCTTGATTAATACAGTATGCCTTCATTAAAGTGACAAGGTATAAACCTGTTTGTCATACTCAAAAATACACCCTGCTTATAATTAGTCATAAAGTTGTACATTTATAGCTTTCACTGTAATCAACACACAATATTCGCTGTTGAAAACAGCATATCTTAAAGTAAAATCAGACATTTCCATAAGGAATTTCTTAATAAGATCTTCACCCTACATTGTATGCTCATTCAAGAACCTTTGTTGTTGTAGTTTAATGGTGTATAAATATTGTTTGTTTATATGAAGATATTAATTTGCTATCTACCTTCCCTTCATTGTATGTTTATTAATCAGACCCGTTGTGTTTTCATATCAGTGATTTACTAAAAATGTCTGATTTGCAATAATACTAATTTGTTAACCAGGTAGGCCCATGGTTCTTTTTCAGGAATTACCTGGGTGCTGTCTCTATTAAGTGATTTGTTCAAGGTCAAACAGTAGGCTGTTGAGAGCTGTGGGAATCAAACCATATTTTACTTAACAGTATTTTAAAAGGAGGGGAAGAAGTAACATCCTGGAAAAAAGCTCTAGTGGCTGTAATGCCTAAAGATAGTGAAGACCCATCAGACCCAGCTTTGTATAGGCCCATTTCAATTAAACTATGATTATAAAGTGTTTATGTCTATAATGGCTAAAAGAATGACAAAGTTGTTGCCAAAATTGATAGATATAGATTAATGTGATTTTGTGGAGGAGAGGCAAACACTTGAAAACATTAACAGAACAATGATGATACAGACGGTAGTAGAATGTAAGAAAATATGACTGTTATTAGTATTTTTGGGAGGAAATCCTCTTTTATTCATAGAACTAAAAACAACCTATACTTTGTGTTGTCATGTATTCAGATGACCCTGTAAATTTCAAAAGATTTCTTCAAATTATTTTCTTAACTACACAGGATACCACTGCTTCATTCCAAAAATCCAGCCCAACAATCCCTCCTTAACAGATTCAGAAATCTCCAAAGTTTACTTCAAAAGAGTCTCACATAAAAATGACAAGAAGGTTGGTCATTTAAAAGTTTAATTGAAGTGACCTTCATTGCCTATGTTCTTGTTCTTTAAGTAATGTAAATAGCACACAACTCACCCTCTCACCTTTTGGTAAACATTTGTAACTTTTCCATCAAAAACACTGTTTTCTTTTACATGTAGAGACATGTCATAATCACGGTCTTCCTCAAAGGAAAGCCTATAATATCAGCAGCTGATCTCAAATCAGTTTCCAGGCTCCCTTCAATGGGAAATACACCTGCATGCCTTGTTGGCATGTGTCAAAGGAAAAAACTTCAAAGACCAATTCACGTAAGGTTCAAGCAAGGCACAATTTATTAACTTGCAGCAAGGAGACAAAGCATGCTGGCAGAATGGTTTGCCTGAACATTAATAATTAATATGGCATTTTTATACAGTTCTTTCCATGTCACACAGAAATGTTACTTCTATTGCTGGCGTAGTTAGACAAAGCTTTCTGTATTGTTCTACAGAAAATGTTACTAGACTAATTGCTGACTAGTTGAGAATAACTGCTGATTTACAAAACATTTGAGAAAAACAACCTGGCCTTGGGGCTTATTTTAGCCCACCACAAACTTTCAATTCTTCAATTGTGCAGTTCTAATATATGTGTTACATTTTGCCTAGATTCAAGGTACATTTCTAGCTTAGGTACAAGTAATGCTGACTACGGTTTATACTTTCAAGCATCCATTGTGTTCTTATCAAAGCTACTAGCAGCTGTGTACTTTCTCATGGCATAAGCAGAAAATCAATAACTCTTTGTTAAGTCTCACCCATCTGGAAAACATATCTACAATGACAAGACAATACTACTTATTTTCACATTTGTTCAATTCTATGAAATCCATACAGATAGTGTGAAATGGATACGGTGGTGTAGGGAAACTCCCTTGCTTGGGCTTTAACGTCCCTTGTGCATGATGTTTGTTGCAAATTTGACACGTCAAACAGAATTTTTTAGAGTAGTTTGCAAATCCGTACATTGTGAACACCTGGTTCACCAACTGTACCATCCCCCTGTTGAGATATGGCACTGCCCATGGCTCAACAAAGCTGCATATCTAAACAAATTAGATGGTAGTATCAGTTTCCCTTCTTTAGAGATGTACAGCCCCTTTTCGAGAATTGCTCCTCATTTTACCCATCTTTGTTTTTCAGCTTGTGTAGTAAGTGTCTGCATTGTTTTTAACATTTCTAAGTCTAAAACCTCAGAGGGTTGTAGTTCCTCATTTAAAAGAAATACTTCAGTGGCTGCTTGTTTTGCAGCTGTATCAGCTCTCGCATTACCTTTTGAAATCCTATCTTGTTGCTTGGTGTGAGCTGTGCATTTACAAATGGTTACTTCTGAGGTAACTGAATAGATTCTAAAAGATCTAAAATAAACTGTGCATGATTTATAGGTTTGCCAGTAGATGTTATCATTCCTCGGTTTTTCCACTGTTGCACAAAAACATGTACAGTAGAAAAAGCGTACTGGCTGTCAGTAAAAATGTTTACACATTTACTCTTTGCTAAGATACATGCCCATGTCAAGGCAATCGATTCTGCTGCCTGTGCAGATAAGTTGTGTGGTAAAGGTTTTGCTTCTATAATCTCAGTGTCAGAAACTACTGCATATCCTACTAGGTTCTGTCCTGCAGGACCCCTTTTGCACGAACCATCCACGTAGTATGTCACCTCGGCATCATCCAAGGGGACATCCGTGAGATCTTTTCTAGGTAGTGTCTTTTGCTCAATTACCTGCAGGCAGCAGTGTGGTGTGCCGTCTGCAGGGGTCGGGAGCAGAGTAGAAGGGTTCAAAGTCGTGCATCGCTCAATTGTCATGTGAGGTTGGCTCAACAATATAGTCATACAGGAAAGATGCCTAGCAGGGGAAAGATATGCCACCTTTTCTTGCAGTAAAATAATCGCGACTGCATGAGGCACTCTCAAAGTGAGAGGGTGGAATAAGACTACTGAGGCCGAAGCCTGTACTGCCATTGCAGCTGCAACTACTGCTTGTACACAGTGGGGTAAGGATCATGCCACTGGGTCTAGTTGTGATGAATAGTAAGCAATGGGGCATTGCTTATCCCCATGCTGTTGTGTTAACACTGATGTCATATAACCTTGCTTACAATCTACAGTTTGGAAAAAACGTTTATGGTAGTTTGGTAATCCTAGAACTAATGAGGACGCTATTAACTGTTTCAGTTTGCAGAAAACAGATTCTGCCTCTGGTGTCCATTGTAACAAATCCTGTGCTGCCATAGGCTTCTTATATATGAGGTCAGTCAGAGGTGCAGATTCCAAAGCATAGTTTGGAATCCAGCGCCGGCAAAAATTAGTTGTACCCAGGAAGGACATCATTTCCTTCTTGGTAGTGGGTTTTGGTGCTTGCAAAATTCCTACTTTTCTGTCCTCATCTAATGTTCTACCTTCCTTGGATATTACATATCCCAGGTATTTGAGTTGTTTTTTTCCAAAGCTGCAGTTTACTTTTATTTACCTTGTGTCCTTCAGCGGCTAAGAATTGTAGAAGTGGTATGGTGTCTTCTCTACAATCCTGCTGGGTGGGGGCTGCCAGCAAGATGTCATCAACATAAAGTAAAATCTGACTGCCTCTTGGTGGGGTGAATCCCGCCAAGTTGCTTGCCATTTCTTGTAAAAATATTGTTGGACTTTCACAATATCCCTGTGGTAGTCGCGTATATGTATACCTTTTCCCTTGAAATGTGAATGCAAAGCAATACTGGCTGTCAGGGTGTATCGGTATTGAAAAGAATGCATTGCTGATGTCTACCACAGAAAAATACTTCTGTTGAGGTTTTAAATCATTCAACAGGGTGTGTGGGTCTGGCACCGTAGGTGCCCTTGGTATTACTGCGTCATTTACAGCTTGTAAATCTTGGACCATACACCATTCTCCATTTGCTTTTTTAACTGGAAATAAGGGTGTGTTACATGGTGAATCAGGAGATTCTACTAGTATCCCTCCTTTAAGTAAGGCTGCTATAATAGGCTTTATCCCTGCCTCTGCATCTTTTCTTAAGGGATACTGTCTTTTCTGCGGTCTAAATGCTGACTTTGGCGTGATAGTAACTGGTCCCACTGTACGAATAAGTCCTACATCTGACTTTCCTGTTGACCAGAGAGTTTCTGGTATATTCTGTAAGGCATTCTCTTCCTCCTTTAATAGGAGTGTCAATCAGCTGTCCTCGCTAGACTGCAAGTGTACAGCTGGGTGGGTCTGAGTTATCCAATTCAACTTCTGTATTTGTATTCCCTGTTCTGTAGTTCTAATTCTGTCTGTTTCTCCCATCTCGTGACTTTTTCTCCTAGGTCTGCCCATTCTATATTTTTGTTCTTGGTTAAGCTAACATGTGGTAATTGATTAGATTTATAAAGTGCAAAGAACTCCTGGGGCAATGAACAGCTGGCTACACTGTTCCCTTCTGTGTCCCAGTATAGGTTACACAATATCAATCTGTTTGCATGATTTTTAAACAATTCTTGCTCATATTCCTTGTCAGGTCCTGGTGTGTTACAATAATACAGGGTACAGTGCAACAGGTGTTGCTTATCAATGTCAAGGGAGGGGAACTTGCTGATGGCTACATTTATTAATTCTTCGGTCACAGTCCTTGGACCAGTCGTAACCAAGTCCTGGCTGTACCAATAAAACATTTCACCCTCCGATTGCACTGCAAAGGTATTAATTTGTCACTGTGCTTCCATACCCTGCATGGTTGGGACTACTGCTATACCAAATAGCTGCATGAGGTCTATGCCCAAGAGGTTTACTGGGCATTTTGCAGAAACAACAATTTTGCTTTTCTGAGTCAATCCTGAAACTGGATCAGTTATTGCAATGTTACGGGAGTGGGGCTCCCGATACAGCTGTCCATTAGCTGCTTTTACCAGTATGTAATCAGGTGACTCTGTGTTTTCTGGCAATTTGGAGGGATGTGTCAGGGTTCGTGATGCCTCTGAGTCACACAAGAATTTTACTTCCCTCCCTTCTACCAAGAGTGTAACTTCTGGTTTTGTGTCTGCTAAATAGAGCTCCAGGCTCAATAAAGCTAGGTCTAATATTTCATTTTCTTCACTGTCACTAACTTCTTGCACTTCCTCTGTCTCTTCTGTCACATCCTCTACTCCCCTCTATCACATTCTCATTTATCCCTTCTTCGCTATCCCCTTCTAGTGATTCCTGACTACCATATAGTCAGTCCTCACCCTCCTTGTCTTCTGTGGTTGCCTTCTTGTTTTTCCTGCAATCCTTTGCCAAGTGTCCCTTTTTACCGCATTTAAAACATTCACACCTTTTCTTTCGCCCTTCAAAGTCCTCTGATCATTGACCAGATTGTTTGTTTCCCTGTGCATTTTTCTTGCCCTTTTTCCCAGACTGTACTACATAAACTTCTGCTCCATCTTCTACAGAAAATACTTGAGCTTTCTTTTTCTTTTTACTATTAAAATGCCTTTCGGCATGCCTAGCATATTCAAGTAATGACTGTAACCTGCTTGTATGGTGGTCTACCATGTGTTTTGTAATAAAACTGCTTATAGGTGCAATACTGCCCTTTAAAAATGCATTCGTTAACTGCTGTTCGTATTGGGAATCTTGTTTTTGATCTTCAGGAACCTGCATTCCACAGTGGTTATTAAAACATTCTAATAGTCTGGCATAATACCGGTCAATAGTTTCACCTTCTTGTTGGATGCATTGATTAATGCAAGTCCAGTTTGCCCTAGGCTTCCATTTTTCAGAGATGCGGTCTGTAAGACCTTTTACTCTGTTGTCTAATTCTGCACTGCTATGTGGGAGGGGTCTTTGTGCAGCGTCACGGGGATTCCAGTTGCCACTAATCATGTGCCAATCTGGAGCCACAATTTGTCTAACTACTTTTTCTACCTCTTCTCCATTTAGGTTATAACTCAGCCTCATTTCTTGTAAATCTTCTGAGAATTTTCTAAAATTAACTTTTGGATGGGGAATTCCCTCAGTGGCTTTCCAGATATCCTCTGGAGTCCAAGGTCTATACACTAAAATAGTTGGGTCCTGATTATCTTTTCCTGCCTGAGGATTGGGTACTTCTATAAGTGGGCATATTTCTTCTTCACTCATAGATCATGAATTCTTAACCATTTGATATAACTCGATGCCTTCATTTGAGTTACCTGCCCTTGTTCGAGACCTGATCCCGATGGGAACTCTAATATACGGTTTTATTTTCATAATGCCTCTTTCTTCAATGACCACAGGATATCATGGGGATGGACTAACCTGTTCACTTGCTTCATATTCCGGTAAGGGAGGCGGAGGTGCTGATGCTATAACTAAGTCATTGTCCTCCTTGTCTAAAAACATTGTTTTTGAATTTTTGTTCTTTTGTTCCCTGCGGTTTACTTCCTCAATCCGCCTGTGTGCCTGAGGAATTCCTAATTTACGTTGCTTTTTTACCCGACCTTTGGAATTGGTTTTGAGCTGTTTGACAAGTTTGATAAGCGAGGATTTTTCTAATTTTCCATCGAATTCATATTTATTAACCCATTTTGAATAATATTTAATATTGGCGCGCTGCGACTGCATGTATTTTGTGTCTTCTGTTAACGGCGGATTTTGGGGTCTTTTTGTGCAATTATTACCCATTTTGTTCTACCCTTTTGATCGTTACGTAACTTCTCTTATTTTTAACCTGGTACCACGGATTTTGTTATAGTCTCTTCAGAATGACTGCCTACTTATTCTGTTTCTCCTGATCTATGACAAGACAGTAATCTTTTCTGTCCCTGACTTGTAAGCAAAAATACAGTCTTGACAGAACCAATACAAATCTGGTCCCTGATCTAAAACAGAAAACAGGAAAAAGTAGATTCACCTTACCTGAGCCTACGTGATTGATCACCTGATTTGTGGAGACCCGTCCTTCAGTCGCAGATCAGAAAGTGGCTGGCCTCTTTTGAACGACAATTCAGTTGGAGGGCTTTTCAAATAAGAAGAACCGATTTGGTTTCTTCCCTGTACGGTTTCAACCACCTGGCCCGTCTGATCTGAGGTGAAGAGAGGGTTCTGGTCCGAAGGACCAATCTGTCAAAGGAAAAAACGTCAAAGACCAATTCACATAAGGTTCAAGCAAGGCACCCTTTATTAACTTGTAGCAAGGAGACAAAGCATGCTGGCAGAATGGTTTGTCTGAACATTAATAATTAGTATGGCATTTTTATACAGTTCTTTCCATGTCACGCAGAAATGTTACTTCTATTGCTGATGTAGTTAGACACAGCTTTCTGTATTGTTCTACAGAAAATGTTACTAGACTAATTGCTGACTAGTTGAGAATAACTGCTGATTTACAAAACATTTGAGAAAAACAACCTGGCCATGGGGCTTATTTTAGCCCACCACAAACTTTCAATTCTTCAATTGTGCAGTTCTAATATATGTGTTACATTTTGTCTAGATTCAAGGTACATTTCTAGCTTAGGTACAAGTAATGCTGACAACGGTTTATACTTTCAAGCATCCATTGTGTTCTTCTCAAAGCTTCTAGCAGCTGTGTACTTTCTCATGGCATAAGCAGAAAATCAATAACTCTATGTTAAGTCTCATGACACTAGTAGTTATTTGCTGACATTAGCAGAAAATAGAATGCTTCTTGTTAAGTTTCTAATAGCTGTGCAGATTCATGCAGTGTGAACAGAATAAATGTATTAACCCTTTTAAACCTTGAATGCACTAAGCATGCATATTACTAATACAGATTTTTCTAACAGCATGAGAAAGCACACCAGACATTTTTTCTCAAACAGCTTTAGCTAACCCAACTTATTCCTACATTTTACACTCTTTTGACCTTGTTGGTCCCTTTAACCCAATGACCTCTTTTTAGGGGAGAGCCAAGATGGTATTCATACTGCCAGGGGAAATTTAGCCAGGTCACTGGAGAACTTCCCCATCTCTTTGGAACTGCCAAATGGCACCGAAGGGCTCCTACAGCAGCAAGGAAGCGGCCTAAGGGAAACAGCAGCAGCAGTATGGAGGAGGGGAGAAACGTGATGGATAGTTTGGAGGTGGAAAATGAGAATTTGGAGAAAAATTGGTTCAAGACAGGGCTTCAAAATGTAAAAGCAGATTCCTCTGTGGTGGATGTTGCAAATGAGCAGTGTTTAGCTGTCTCCATGGAGAAGAAAGTAAGCAAGTCTGTTGAAGTGGTGCAGATAACAGAAGTGGTATCATGAGGGCTTACAGATGATGCTCTGTTAATTCAGCCACCTCTTCTCTCCTGATTCACCTAGCTCTCTTCCTTTTATCCCCCTCTTTTCTGTTAAAGCAATTACACTTGTTCCTTTTTTAGAATACATAACCCTGGATGCACCCCATGGTACAGACAACCTACTCGCTTAGTTTATATCAGTCTGCAAACACTTCCTTACCACACCTCATCTACATATTCATAATCTCTGCTTGATTCAAAATGCAATTCCAGACATATGGAACACTGCCTGGGTTAACCTTCTTCCAAAACAGACAGCCACAGTCAGTAAATACTTCCCACCGCTTCCCTATCTCTATCCTCCATCCACCGGGGAAAATACATTTAAAAACTAATCTACAACCAGCTCTCCACTTACATCCAACAGTATCACCTCCACACTGTTAAACAGCATAGATTCTGGGCTGGCCAGAGCACAAGGACAGCATTGTAGTCTCTTACAGATGAGATCCTTTTCAACAGGGATAAAGGAAACCTTTCAGGATATCTCTTCATTGACTTTACCAAAGCTTTTGATCTAATTGATCACTTCCTGCTCCTTTACTCCCTCCAGGAAATCAGGGTTAAACCCAACACTGTCAGCTGGTTCCAACATTTCTTAACAAATAGGTATTTCTAGTCAAAACAGGCCCATCCCTATGGCCACCAACACCCTTTACCAGAGGAGAGCCCCAAGTATCCATACTCACCCCCACTTTTGTTTTCAGCCCTTATTAATAAGCTGCACTGTTATCTCCCTAACCTTTCTATTACTTTTTATGCATAGTGAGCTGTTCAAATCCACCTTCACTCTGAATTCTACTCCCTTAATTCTTGGATAAGCAATGATAAACTACTCCTAAACCCAAATGGCTACCAGTCTCCTATAGAGTTGAACTACTCCTAGGGTTTCTTGTTTTGAAACTACTTCATCCAGGTGCCTTTCTACCTCTTGCAGCCAAAGTCCACAATAAAACCATCCCCTAAAACTTCCACAACTTCTCCTAATTAACTACCTCACTCCAGAGACCCAAACTAAATTACACTGTACCAACCATTCCTTCTCCGTTCTTGCACTCAAACTGTGGCAATAGCTCCTCCTTCACATTAAAGAAGTTTCCTCTTTCCCCACCTTCAGAGCTCAACTCAAAAGACACCTTCATCAAAAATCTGACTGCAGGTGCTTTTCCACTGGACAACTAACCTAACTCCCTCCTCACCTGCATCACTTGTACTTTGATCCTCTGTTCTCACCTGCTGCTTCCATCTCATATTTACTACTAAAATAATTCACATTTGGTTTTCTACTTTGCTAATGTTATTTACATATTGTATCAATTGTCTATGAGATTATCTACCTACTGTGATAACATTTTATTTGGTTCGTGAATTTGTTCTGTTTTCCTTTTTTGCAAATCTCTTCACCCAAGCTGTGTCTGCAAATGGTCTGCAGTGATCAATGCACTACCCCTGTAAAAAGACTAAAAGAAACAAATAAAATAATTAAGCAGGATGATCCAGGTGACAGTTCTACTGTTTCACGGGGTGAAATGGCAGATAACGTTTTCAGAAGTGCTGAGGATGGTAATGTGGAAAAGGAACCAGGTGATGTGGCAGGAGCAATAAGCAGTTAAAACGTATGGAGCTATGACAGAAAGTAAAAGAGGAAAGTAGCATCAAACTGAGAAGGTGTCTAGTTTTGTAGCAGCAGATAATGTAGTAACTAAAACATATGCAGCAGTGGCACCAGGTAAAAAAGGACAACAGCAACAAACTGTAATGCATTATATGGATGTATAACTAGCAAAGAAAGAGAATCTGCAGGATTCAATAAACTCTGTGCAGGCTTTGTGAGAAGACTACATGGAGTTTATGTATTTGCATGGAGGGTAGCAGCAGTGATTACACATTTATGCTTCACAGCACACTTAAATGCAAACAAGCACAGTTTTGGGGCTGGCAATAGTGCTGCCAGCCAGGAAACTGTATAAAGTAACAAGAATAACAAACTTGTTTACAGTACAGCAAAGGGGTTAGTGGGATTGCATGGAATGCCACAATGAATACTAGGGTGTATCACATAGTAATGTATATGGTCCAAGCACAATACAGGACAATGCATGCAGTACCGAGTATTGTGAAATCCCATTCCAGGCATTCTGTACAAAAGTTGTCTAAATGATCTGTAAGGGTACATAGACTGCCATTTAAAATAAACAGTCAGGGGAAGTGTGTGTATTGAATAGGGAAACACAAATGAATTGTAGGAATGAACATACAGAAAGACAACAGGTGAAATATCATAATGTACAGCAGATGAGGGCATGTAAATGGAAGACCATACCTCTGAAATGTACCTCATTATGAGGAATGTACCTCATTTGGGGTCTTAAAAAGTTCATGGTCCTCAAAGTTCTATATTGAAAGGGTCCGTCACACATTCAGTGTTAGGATTTTCTTTAACTGATACCCATGGTAAATAGAAATTAATAATATTAATTAATTTAAAGATCCTTTTTATAAGAAAAAACAGCATATTTGACCAGCATGTAATCTTCCTTGTTGAAGCTGTTAGTAAACCATTAGTATGTGTTCCATATTTTGCTCATTTGTTCCACACTGTAAGGGCTAGTTTTCCTCATTTTGGAAAAAGAAGGTTAAGAGCTATGTGGATGAGCACTAATCACATATCAGCATGGATATCAACATGAGCACTAATCACATATCAGCATGGATATCAACAATGGAGAGGACATCTATCAGGGATGTTATATACAATTGTGAGATAAGCATCCTGACATGAACAATGGAGAGGACATATATCAGGGATGTTATATACAATTGTGAGATAAGCATCCTGACATGAACAATGGAGAAGACATCTATCACGGATGTTATATACAATTGTGGTTGGATGCATATTGCAAAGGTGTGCAAACTGACTTGCTTGAATACAAGTGTAATGTCAGCAGAGGTCTCCAACAAGTGGGACACAGTTACTGGCTCTTGGACAACAGTAAAAGAAGCTCGCACAATCATGGGTAATATCAAAATAATACCCCCATTAATCTCATGTCTCTGACAAAACATATGTGATTCTGAGTTATCATAGATGGTTCTGCATGAACACACTTGTACAACTATTATGACATGTCAGCAGTCTATGAGGGTTACCAAACACACTGTCTTGACACTGTAACATCTGCTGGAGGTGTTAGGATGGACACTGCTATACCTGTGCATAGCATACATTATTGGGAGGGTGGCCTAATGGTTAAGGTGGTTGCCTTACAAACACAAGGCGCAGGGTTTGAGTCTCACAAGGGTTAATTGGCTAGGCTTAAAATGGCGTGCAAGGGCAGTTAACCTAGTACTAATCTATGAACCTATGACCCTATATATGGCACAATTCACACTGTCACAAATGTAACCCATGTCATCAATGTTGTCAAACAGCCATGCATGTACTGTGTGTATCACCAAAACAGTTATCACACATGCATCTGGTTCCACATCATCAGACAGTAATGTTCATGCAAAAAAAGAATACCTAGGTATGGCCAATAAGATGTGTGATAGTTCACTGTGGCAAAGGTGGTGCACTTCAGTCACACATCACTGGAAGATGTGTAGGAAGATACATGAAGAAGAGTGCATTGTACCCAGTTTTTGGTGTTATGAAGGCTGTGAACTATGGAGGCATTATGGCCTTTGATGTGGATGTCTGGTACATACTCAGTAGTTGTGTTACATACAAGATAGTAGTCACCAATGTGGCCATATGCTGGTGGATGTTCCACATATCATCTACCCCAGGACGCAGGTTAAATACCGATTGGTCTGTTTGTAGGATGTGATGTCTACATTATCCTTTGGTTGTGCATTTGTTTTCATAACCTAAAAAATAACTCCATGTTTTTGTTTCATCTCATGTGTTGTCATGGCTGTTGCAACAGTCTTCGGTGTGAGTTGATATTATCTATTATTATACTAATATCACAGTTAGAGCCAATGATTGCCAACAATCTGTATGTCATTCTTGACATCTGTGACTTAAATAATGGACAGGAAAGGGCCTAGCACACAGTCCTGATGCATGGACCTGATCACTGGACCCAAGATATGTCACGTCACACATTTCAACATATTTAGATGTGACGTAAGTGATCCAGTGGTGTACCCACCTATTGACATAGGTGTTTATGGCCACATTTGACATTGTTGAGTGAAGACCTCAGTGTGGATTTGTGTCAAATGCCTTGGCCTGGTTAAATTCCAAAGGATGATAGTGTTGTCATCGTGCATGCCCCAAATGACCCTTTTCAGGACATCTACCAGATGTAAGAGACATGGATGTAGCAATAACAACTCACACAGGTCTGTTGCACACATCCAGGATATTACTAGTGTTCATTTAGAAAAGATCCATAATGACATGTTGGTCTACCTCACAGATGAGGAAAGTCAGGATGTTTCTATACATGCATGCATCAGGTACTGTCCCCCCAAACTCAGATGGATGCATGTTAATGTACACCCTTTTATGAGAGTATATTCCATGTGGAGTGTGTGGTGAAGTGTGTATTCAACTGTGTCAGGTAAGTGTATGTGCTCAGTCACGCTATAGGCAATTTGTGATGTTGTCACCATCCATTGATTCTGTGTGATAAGCCTGGATGAAGGTAAGACAGTGCATACTGCCTATCTTGATCTGGCCTAGGATTTGGACATAATCCCCCACTCAGGTATCATTTAGAAACTATTCCATTTGTAGATTAACCCTTACATCACTAGATGGTTATCCAACTGGCTCACTGACAGACCATATACTGTCAAAGTTGATGAATCCACCTCTACCAGTAGAGCTATCACCATTGGCATACCCAAAGGATCTGTGCTTGGCCTTTTACTGTTGAGAATCTATTTTGTGACAGTCCAGGATAAAGTATATGGCCTTTGGCTTACCAAGTTTGCTGATTCTTGCATATTGGATGCAATCATTGAGTCCACTATGATAGCTGGCAAAGTATTTGCAGGAGGGACTAACACAGACAAATGATTTGTGTCAAAGCCACACAGTCTACAAATAAACACAAAAATGTGTCATTATGTTGGCCTTCTGCAAAGTAGAATTTCTTGCTAATTACAATGTTGACAAAACTCTCGCTATGATGAAACACAGTGGTGCAAGACCTGGGAACACATGTAGATAGCAATCTGAACTTCAACCACCAAGTGTTCACAGTGGTATGGAAGGGCTATGTTGTGCACTTCATAAGTTAGGCCACTGTATTCAGATCTGAGGATGATATAACAGCACTGTACTCGAACCTCATCAAAACGCTAATAGAGTATAATGCTCCCTTTTGAATGTACTTTACCAGACACCTGCAGCAGCTGGAGAGACCACATGCATTTCTCGCAAAGAAAATAGAAGGCCTACAAACTATGCCATGATGTATCTGGATAATGTGAAAGCCATATCATTGTAATTTGCATCGTATAGGATGGGCTGACTTGTGCCTGACCTATAGGCCAGTCTCTGAACCTGCCCTGATGGGAATACTGCACATCAGCAAATCAGTTATAGCTGATGACATTAGTAGAGTCTGGTGAGAGTAAGATGTTAATAGCAGTGTCCCACATGTTGGTATAAAATGCTCTCTGTAATGTCAAGCAAATGCACATACACACACACACACACACACACACACACACATCCCAATTGACTGCAGTGAGAACAGAACCCCTACTTTTCTAAGTACACTGACTAGAGAACTCTGTATTTAAGGCAAGTGCCACAGCAGACGTTTGACTTAGAGAGTGTCAAACAACAGTATACAGGTGATATCATCAGTGTCTTGTGAGGAAAAAATGCTGATAGCAGTGTCCCACATGCTGGTGTAAAATGTTCTCTGTAATGTTAAGCAAGTGCACAAACACACACCTTCCAGTTGACTACAGTGAGAACAGAACCTTTGCCTATCTAAGTACACAGACTAGAGAACTCAGTACTTTACTCAAGCACCACAGCACATCTGATTTTTACAAGACTACAGGACAACTTATTGTGGATGACATCAGCACTGGTTGTTGGAGAGAAGATGTTGAGAATCTTGCATGAAACAGATGTGTAGGCATGTGCAAGTGCCAAAATATTGTCAATTCATGGGATTGGAGTGGTAACTCTCAGATACACACATGTTACTCTAACTAGATAGACACACACACACACACACACACACACACACACACACACACACATGCCTCCCAACTGACTGCATGGAAAACAGAACCCATACCTATCTAAGTATACCAACCAGAGACCTCAGTACTTTATGCAAGTGCCACAGCACAAGTCTGACTTTTGCATAGCTGCAGGACAGCTTATGGTGGATGACATCAGCAATGGATGTTGTAGAGAAGATGTTGAGAAGCCTGCATGAAATGGATGTGTAGGCAAGGACAAGTGTCAAGATATAGTTCTGCATGTTACCAGATTGATGAGTGTGCAATGTGTAGTATTTGGTGGTCATGTTCCAATGTGCGGATATTCTTTAAAAGACAGATTTCCAAACTATGTGCAAACAGATGTCTACATTACTACAAGTATTAGAACATCTCAATATGTATTGTCATTCTAAAGATTTGCATGGTATGTAACACAATTTTTTTTTATTAATGTATGTAGTGTAGTTGATATATTTGTGAAAAAATACTGAGGGACCAGGGTTGCAGTGCATGGGGTTAGGTAACAGATGGCTGCATTGTAAATAAATTGGATGTTTTTTATTGGATAATTAACCTCCTAGAAGATTATAAAAGGCATTAATTGTTCTGTGACCCACATCTCATGAAGTGATTCAAATGAAAATGCTGGTTTTAATGTGTGCATTTATATGCTTTTGTGCTTAAATTAAAGTTGGATTTTAAAAGAATTCCAGCTGATTCTTGGTCCTGTGGTGCCTTGGATTGTCTTACTAGTTTCTTTTGGTACCTGGTGGCTGTTTTTTCAAATGCATTGTAAATATGTGACATTTTGTTTGATAGGGCCTTCAGCTTTTTTCTGTTTCCACATATAGTTTCATGTCATGAACACTAAATGGACAGTAAACAAAATTAATAATGCTATCGTCCAGTTTCCATAGAGCCCCGCTGAGCAACAGGTTTACACGATAATTGGAAAAGTAGTTGCACATGCAAGATACACATTTCTAATGCTTTCCCTGTTTGTGTATAGTTAAGCAGTGAGCAAACATGAGGCTCATTGCTAAAATTATGAAAGTTAGTATTGAGTGAATTAAACACATGGTGGCAACCATGCTTGTGTGATGTTAAGTGGACAGTGACAGTGCCAAACAGAGATGAAAGCAGTTTTTTAAGGGGGCGGAGCCTGAATGGCACTCTGAAAGCAGCACTTTTTTAGAGCTCTTCAAAAATGCTTCAAATAACTGGAAATAATCATTTTTTTCATAGAAAAAACTGTTAACTATTGTTCTTTAACATTTATGCTATCACTATATCGTGTTTGGAATATATTCTTCAAAAATTTCCTGTCAGAAATATCTGGAGTTTAAAACTGCTCTCTAAAAATGAGTAGCTCAAAGAACTCATATGCAGAATTTACTTTGAAGAAAGAAATTCAGTTGATGTCTTCTACTTTACAAGAACTATCTATTAAAATGGACAGCTTCAATAACAACTTAGAAAACTTGAGAGAAAGCTGGCATAAACAAACTGAATCCTTTAAAGAGTTACTTCAACAGCATCAAACTAAAATATTAAGCATTGAAGAGTCTTTATCTGACATAGATGGAAGGCTCAAGGAGGAAGAAATCCAGGGAGATGTCCTTCAGCAGCAAAATAAATGGCTTATCACCAAGTCAGATGACATGGAAAATAGAGAAAGGAGAACTAATGTGAGAATTTTTGGTTTACCAGAAAAATCTGAATGAGATGATATTATTTCCTTTCTTAATTCATGGTTACCCGAAATCCTAGATCTAAAAGAAGGATTCTCTTATGGTATAGAAAAAGCTCACAGAGCCATTGGGAACCCTATTCCTTTATCACCATCATTCACTCCCAGGTCAGTAGTGGTTAAATTTCTCTCTTATCTTGATAAAAAATGTGTCCTTAAATGTGCTTGGAGAAGATCCCCACTGAAATACAAGCAAAATATAATTAGATTTGACAATGACTTTTCCTCTAGAGTTTTGGAAATGAGAAAGAAAGCCTGGCCACTTGTAAAATTACTTAAACAGAATAAAATAAAGGCACAACTGGCATATCCTGCAAAAAATAAGGATTTTTACTTCAAATGAAATAACTTTTAATGACATTGAAGAAGCAGTAACCTTTGTCAAAAACAATAATATAGTTACAGTCCCGGAGGAAATGGACTGGGCTTTAACTACATCACTGAAAAAATCTTCGGAAAAAAATAATTAGCTCGATGTTAAAAAAAAGAAGCAAAGAACTGACTCAAAAAGTATCCTTTCCACTACTCTCTCAAAGTATCAACTAAAACTAAAAATATATGCTAAAGGTAACAATTTAATATTAATTGTGGCTGAGAGATAACCAAGGCGTTTCAAAGTTCCGTTCATATACTAATCATTGAAACAGATTCACCATCCACATAACGAACCAAAAAGATCCACCATCCAAACAACGAACCATAAAAGTATATAATAATCCACCATGTAGAAATGAAGAAAGTCTGTTTATTACTTAAAACAAATCGGTAAGCGCTTTCACAGTAGCTTCATCAGACCGTTAACATTCAAAAATGCTATCCTGTTTGCTTTTATACAGATCACATGTTCAATTAACTATTCACTATTAAAACATTAAAGCTATACTTTACAACTTGTAATTGTTCATAGCAGTTCTAAAAATATCTTGTATTCATAAGTTCCTAAGTATATATAAATTTCATATTGCAAATATCCTTTACAATCGACCTAATAAAAGCAACAACATATTAATAAAGATACAAACTTTATAAAAATAAGAAATATATAAACCTCGACGGCAACATATATTGATCTAAACCAGATAGAATGAATTAAAATAAAATTAAAATAACGTCGCTGTAAGAGTATGCAACATGGCATTAGCAAGACATAAATTCATGCCATTTTTAATCTTGCGCTCGTAACGTAAATGCAATAATCCTTAAATACTTTTTAATGAAAATAAAAACACAAGATGTTTACTCATCAACTACTCTACAGAGATATAAAATTAATAAAAACATCTGTTTCAATAAATATTAACAACTAAATTATATTTCAGTTAATAATCACTACCTATCGTTTCCTGGTTATAAAGGCAGCTAGTAAGAAATTTCTCTAACCTCAACTAATACAACTACTGCGCCTCTCTAACCTTATGTAGTGGAAGTTCTATTTTCCTCACAAAAAAGCTACGTGTATAGTTTGCAGGTATGTACCTTACTACCAGCCTGCTTACATGTCAGCTGTTAATGTTGTTCGATGTCTGAAAAATATACCTTCATTTCTACATACCAGACATAATAAAATGTTGAGTGTATCCATCTACTATTTCTGCATTGTTACTATGGAATCACGCTTGAAGGAAATATAAACTCTCTACAATACTGATATAGATGCAATATTAATGTTGATTTCAATAATACATAAATAAACAATGTAAGGTTCTAACTGCAGTAACAGTATCAGTGTCACGTAAATAATGATAATAACCGACATAATGTCCATATTAGCCATATTTATGATAAACTGAATTTTATAGGTGATATAGTTATATATAAATATTTATTTAAAAATTTTTTATGTTGCATAATTTATGAATTTAATAATTTAATACAATTTTTCATAAGTTAATAATAACATGAAAAATGTATCATAGTATTAATATTAGAGTTTGGCTAATATGGACATTATGTCAGTTATTTTCGTTATTTATGTGACACTGATACTGTTACTGCAGTTAGAACCTTACATTGTTTATTTATGTATTATTGAAATCAACATTAATATTGCATCTATATCAGTATTGTAGAGAGTTTATATTTCCTTCAAGCGTGATTCCATTGTAACAACGCAGAAATAGTAGATGGATACACTCAACATTTTATTATGTCTGGTATGTAGAAATGAAGGTATATTTTTCAGACATCGAACAACATTAACAGCTGACATGTAAGCAGGTCGGTAGTAAGGTACATACCTGCGAACTATACACGTAGCTTTTTTGTGAGAAAAATAGAACTTCCACTACATAAGGTTAGAGAGGCGCAGTAGTTGTATTAGTTGAGGTTAGAGAAATTTCTTACTTGCTGCCTTTATAACCAGGAAGCGATAGGTAGCGATTATTAACTGAAATATAATTTAGTTGTTAATATTTATTGAAAGAGATGTTTTTATTAATTTTATATCTCTGTAGAGTAGTTGATGAGTAAACATCTTGTGTTTTTATTTTCATTAAAAAGTATTTAAGGATTATTGCATTTACGTTACGAGCGCAAGATTAAAAATGGCATGAATTTATGTCTTGCTAATGCCATGTTGCATACTCCTACAGTGACATTATTTTAATTTTATTTTAATTTGTTCTATCTGGTTTAGATCAATATATGTTGCCGTCGTGGTTTATATATTTCTTATTTTTATAAAGTTTGTATCTTTATTAATATGTTGTTGCTTTTATTAGGTCGATTGTAAAGGATATTTGCAATATGAAATTTATATATACTTAGGAACTTATGAATACAAGATATTTTTAGAACTGCTATGAACAATTACAAGTTGTAAAGTATAGCTTTAATGCTTTAATAGTGAATAGTTAATTGAACAGGTGATCTGTATAAAAGCAAACAGGATAGCATTTTTGAATGTTAACGGTCTGACGAAGCTACTGTGAAAGTGCTTACCGATTTGTTTTAAGTAATAAACAGACTTTCTTCATTTCTACATGGTGGATTATTATATACTTTTATGGTTTGTTGTTTGGATTGTGGATCTTTTTGGTTCATTATGTGGATGGTGAATCTGTTTCAATGATTAGTATATGAACGGAACTTTGAAACGCCTTGGTTATCTCTCAACCACAGTCATTATTGTATTTATCGGTTTGTATTTAGCGGGCAGAGAGATATCTACACCATTGGAGACGCAAGTTATTGTATTTAACAATTTAATATTGTTTGCTCTTTCTTTAAACATGTTGTAAATTCTATGTTATAAATGTATAATACACTTATTGCATACTTTAGAGTCAAAGTTTAGTTCATAAATGACATATTACATCAATAATTTAATTGACTCTATTTGTTTACTTTTGTTCATGACAGTATTTTATAGGGGAAAAGAAATGATTTGCTGAGTTGGAAATGCTAAATATACATTGTACTTTTTACTTCAATAACAGCTATCCTTTAGTTAATTTAATTTTCTTAATATTAGTCACTAGTTAATGGGTGGGGTTTAGTTGTATTTTATGACTAAGTTCAGTCATTGATATGGTTTTATGATTAATTTATACAAAATCTTTGCATATTTACTGGAGCTTATTATAGTCAACAAGTTCATGATTTCAGTTGAACGTTTATTTTTAAAACAAAGAAGTGAAGTTTTTTAATGCACGAGACTTGTAGGGAAATCTTCAGTTCCCTTTACGCAAGCCTGTCAGTGCATTTGTAAACTGTCATTAATGCAGAGAGCCCTTTTGACATTTAACTTCTAACTATAAACCCTACACATTAAATAAATTTCACTTTGCCCTTCTAGTTAATTTAATCCCATAGAATTTATTTCCAATATATTTAAATGTTTATTTGGATGTTTCTCCTCCATTTTTTTTAATGTTTTGTTTGAGGAGTGAAAATGTCTTGAATTGCTAAGCATTACACTAATTAGAATCTCATTTTGTCTCCTTATCGAACACCATTGTATAAAGTGGAGGAATATTAAGAATAGCCTGCTTTGTCTTTGATTGTGTCAGAGTTGGCACGGAACGTTGTTGTTGACGTTTATATGAAGTGTATGTCTTGTGGCCAATGATGACTTGCATAGGTTTTGAAAAGATATTCCTGTTCCCTACAGATGAAGAACATAAAATCCTCTAGTTATGAGCAAAAACTATTCCCACAACACCCAGTAATGTCTGCTCAGATCAGTTCTTTTCTTTATTGTTGACATTAAGGAGCATTCCAAGAATGCTGTGGAGAAACAATCTGTCATCCGTTAGAACATATCTGGTTTCCTGCCAGCTCTCCCGTATTCGACAACTGTGTCTCGGTGCTGGTGTCTGGTGGTAGCTCAATGCGGGGCTCTCTTCATTGTCCCCCAGCCATTTACGGTCTAGTGGGTGGGTTTTCCCATTCTAGCCTAGTTGTGCAGTTGAGTGGATTTTTTGATTACACTTGGGAATGGTGCATGTGAGCTACTGTGTGTGTGTTTGTGTGGCTGGCTAGTCAACAGATGTTCTGTAAAAGGGATTTGATTTTACAAATTTCAAACAATATACATGACACCAGGTATTCAATTTCAAAGATGACTCAAAGCACCATATCTACACAGCCTATGACAACACACACTGCTAACATGAAAGGCTGTAAATATAGACTAAACATCTATCTCTATAAGTTCTTTTCACTTAATAGATGACTGCAGCATAAAGTATATTAAATAATGGTATGAAACTGAGGAGATAGTTTTATTATGGATTAGAACAGAGGCCATATTCTTTGTAACATCATCATATGTAATGGTTTCTGTGCTCATGCAGTTTGTCTACAGAAAGAGAGGTTATTGCACACAATTAGGCCAAAGGAAGATTCGCCTAATTTGAGAAAACTGTCATTGTGGGTTTGAAGAGCTTATTATGATATAGCTATTGCCAGTCATTGTGTTGGGGGGGGGGGGTATAAGTCGTAATGCTCAAGATACATACGCTTAAAAAGTTTTGAGACAGGTGTTTGACTACCTTACCTCTTCTCAAAAGATATACAAGCCTCCTAAATTCAGCAAAGCAAACTTACTCACTTCAGCTTCCACTGGTACAGGTCAAATCCTCTCCAGAAAGCCAACATTACATCTTAAGAAACCACAAAGGAAAATGTGTTATCAGGGGACATTACACCAGATTATTATTGTAAAAACCACATTTTTCAAGATATGCATCTGGGTATAAAGAAAATATTCTTTAATTTAATTATCCCTGACTAACAAATTCATAGATGGGTGTTTCTCACTGATAGCGAGTATAGAGGGGACTTTGGGCAGTATATCAGGGGAGGAGCAGGGGCACAAGTGCAGACATCAAACGATGTTTGGTCATGGTCGTGGTTGTTTTTCTACATGGGAGGCACGTTGGGGAGCATGTAACACAGTTCAAAATGGCAGCAAATACAGTTTCTTAAATGGATACAGCAGTGAGACACTCAGGTTTGCAGAACATATTAACTCACAAGTGGCTCTAGAGCACGCAAATTGAATTACGTATGACCCATTGACCACACAAGTTCCTACTACAAACATTCTAGGGACAATTAACTCAAAAACAATACTAATGTATAGCAATTGTATAGTGTGATGTGGGCTCATGCTTTCTTTTCAAAAAAACAACAATAGCTGGCAAACAAACGTGGCATTCACAAATAACAAGCATGAGAGATCTGTTTTTAAACTAAGGAATAGTGTGATATTGACTTCACAATTAGAATAGGAAGAGAAAGTATAAGGTATTATCTGATACTTGATCTTTACAAAGCTATATATTATTGGAAAGTCCATACCTGTAACACTGCTTCTCATTTGATATAGTAGTGACAGAATACAAACAAAGAGCAATTTGTGCACGCTCATTTATCTATGCAAAGGTTGTCCCTGATTTATTTACTTCTATACTGCACTGATGTCATAAGAATAATTTTAGGTACACCCATAATGTTTACACCTATAATGGTATATTTGTGGACAGGGCTCATCCAAATAAAGAAGGCTAAGAACAATGATGGTTGAAATTAGTACTAATATCAGTTTACACTGATTCTGAACCACATTTACAATTATTTAAAGATGACCAAAATGTGGAGTGTTTGTCTAGTGAAAATAGCAGGCAAACTACTTATGAGTGAGCTGCAGGAATATGTAAGTTACATAATGTTTGTATTCAATAGATGCAAGTTGGATGGTTCATTATTTAAAGTTTCATATTAACATTATAGTATGGGACACAAGGAAGTGAGTTTTGGTCTTGCAACTGTAATAATGGGAAAAGTACACTAATAGAACATATTCTGCAAGTTCACTGAATATATGCTGATGTGGCTTGAAATCCCTGGATTAGTAGAACTTTAAACAGGTGACAGTACATGCAATATATTAGTTGACATGCACTTATAGTAATAAATTGAGATTTGTACAAATTTATTCTAATTCTACTCTTGAAATCTGTTAACATGAAGGATTGTGTACAGGTCTGTACTGACACATATGAAAAAAGAAGGGAAAAGTGATAGTTAAACATTGCTCAAGATTTGAAAAAAAGGGAGGTAAATGAAATATAAAGACAAGATATATACATATGGAACCATTAAAACATAGAGAGGGTAGTTGATACATTCTTTAGTTGACTCATTTACTACCTTTGGTTTTCAAATTATTAATGAACTTGCATTCTTTATTGAATGAATAAATAATAACAAGACTGTAAGGCACCTGTATATTGCATATTTTGTGGTGGTTTTGAGAGAAGATACTTTAAAATTGGGAAATGACTCCACAATAAGAAAAGGAAAAGAAAGTGTGAGGTCTTATCTGATACCTAATTTTTACAAAGGTATATATTATCGGAAACTCCATATCTGTAACACTGCTTCTCACTTGATATAGTAGTGAGAGAATACAAACAAATAGCAATTTGTGCACTCTCATTCATCTAGGTAATCATTCTAATCATTAAATGCATTCAAAAGGAATTTACTGCTAAAAAGGTTCGGGGTTGTGAAGTTATTATTTTAAAAACCTGACAGATTGATTATATTACGTATGTTTTTAAGATTTGGTATCATTTATTTAGCATTTATGGTAGCTGTTCAATTAAATTTATAATGCCTAGAATGGTATTGTGTGTTTAATATTGAGGTATAAGTTGTGAACAATCACTTATGATGTACTCTGGTTAATGCTCTACATCAAGAGTAGCAAAGGAGCTCTTTACTGAAGTTTGGAATAATGTACAAATACGATACTGAACTCTATTACATTACATTTCTATGTATAGTACTGTTTGGAGCAGTATTTATATATGTATTGAAATACTACATGTCTAAAACAATACAATTTGAACTTGTCAACCAATACATTACAGAAAAAGTGGTTTGTGGATTTACAATGGCTCACTAGATTGATTGTTGATACTATTGTAGTTAAGTCTTAAAATGTTGGTCATAGTATATTATATAAGATAACTATTAAATGAATGAGTCACTTTACAGACACTCATGAAAGTTGAAAGGTAACCGGTGTAGTAAATATCTCTTTAAATTTTTACCTACATTTTATGAATATTTGATTTTGATTGAAATACATATTTAATTTACTATGCATAAAGTAAATCTGTGCCAGTTATCGCCTACATTTTGCATTAAGGTAATTTTATAATAAATGCATACTTATGTGCATGGATCAAACTAGAACTATATGTTGGAGTTGATTATTTATTATCTCCAGAATAACATATAATGGAGCCTCTAACTTCTCATTGTTATTTGATTTATTGTTAGTAATGAGGGTTAATCTGACTGAACATTTTAGTTCTTTCAGATTAGGAATGATATTCATTCCATGTTTGTTAAAAGATAATTTTAAATATTTGTCTATACATGTGTATAAAATTAACTATTGTACTCTTATTAGTCTTACCTTTTGGCCTCTTCTAGTATACATATTATAACCATACTCACTACAATTCCAGTCTCACATAGACCTACCACGACAGCAAACCAAACACATAAACACACAAAAACATACTCGGAGGCTCTAAATAAAAATCTGCCTAAGCAGCAGAGACCTCCAAAGCAGACACCCAAGCAACCACTACCCCAAAACAAAACACGTGCAACACATAGCTCACAAAGCCAGTGTGCTGAACAGTCACAGCCCTTAAGGCTAAACAACACACCTGATACACTTGTAATAGGTGACTCTATCATCAGGCACACTGACGTCCCGCTCACCAGGCTGAACAAGGAGAAGGTCACAGTGAGCTGCCTGTCGGGTGCTAGGATCCGCCACATAACACAAGCACTCAGGTCACTCCAAGGCAAGTACAAATATGACTCAGTCATTGTCCATGCTGGTGTGAATGAACTGAGACGTACCTCCCTGGACTACATGAAAAGAGACATAGAGGAGCCCTCTGAGCATGTAGCCCAGGCCGGTATGACCCTGACCTTGAGTAGCATCTTACCCTCACCAAGAATGATGCCACAATATGAAGACAAGATCATCAATTTCAACAATTGGCTTAAGTATTGGTGTCATTCCAAGGGGATCCAATGCCTCTCAGCCTGGGATGACATGCTCGACAAGCCACGATGCTTCGCTAGGGACGGCTTGCACCTGTCACCCCTGGGCTTTCGGATATTGGCAAAGGCTCTTGCTACCCCCATAGTGCCTTTTTTAGGCAAGGCTCAAAAGACAAACCCACCTCCATAGGTATCACAAGGGATAAGAAACTAAGAGTAATGCTACTCAATGCCAGAAGTCTAAACCTCAAGATGCACGCACTCGAAACTCTCCTTAGCATGGAGAACATCGATATTTGTGCAGTAACAGAAACCTGGTTCAGGGCTCCCGAGAGCACCCCAGCACTACCAGGTTATACCTCATACCATGCTTTTCAGCCCCAAACCTTGGACCGAACCACAAAAGGAGGGGGAGTATCAATATTCGTCAAAGATACGCACACCTCTAGGTTGGTGGCACAGCACAAAGCATCAGAGATTATCCATGTGCAACTAACAGTGGGTAAAACTGCCTTCCAGTTTACAGCCTGCTACAGACCACCCTCCCAAACCCAGGAACCACACTCGGCCTTCCTGAGAACACTGGAAAATATGAAGGTCTCTCCAAACACCATTATATTGGGTGACTTCAACTACCCAAACATAGACTGGGAGCATTACTCTAGCTCCAACACCCTAGCCCAAAGGTTCCTAGAATTTATAAAGTCAAATGCTATGGAACAACTTGTTACCACTCCCACAAGAGGGGAAAACATACTGGACCTGATCATCACCAACATGGGGACTCTATGCTCCAGACCTGAAGTGTATCCCTCATTGGTAAGATCAGACCATAAACTAATCTCACTGGATATTCACATCCCGACTCCACCCCCTGCCCTGAAAACCACAGTGAAAAACTTCTCTAATGCAAATTTCACACTCCTCAAAACCGAGGTGGAATCCTTCAAAGCCCCCGGGCCTGTGGAAAATACGGCCCAGACCGTAGAATCCTTTATAAACGCATTCTATGAACACCTTCAGGAATGCATGGATCATGCAATCCCAAATAAAACCAAGACCCAGTCCTCCAAAGTTAGGCGTCCTGTCTGGTGGACCCCAGCCATAAACAAACTATACAATAGAAGGAGGAAGATACTACATGATAGAGCAAAATCCCAAAAAGGGAAGGCATCTCTGATCAGTATTAGCAAAAAACTACGGGCACTCATAAAATAGTCTAAGGCCAGCTTCAAGAGAAAAATTGCACAAGACACTAAGGATAATCACAAGGCTTTCTTTAGTTATGTTAGGAACCTGGGTGGGAATTCCCAGATATGCTCAGAATTAGTCCAAAATGACAAAAAATACACCGAACCCACAGACATTGCCAACATCCTAGATGACAGGTTCAGCACAAACTTCTCCCCCCCCTTCCCCACCAACAGGGCAAATATCTATCCCAGCATCTCAGATGCTCAGGTAAGAGCTGCCCTCTCCAAAGCAAAAAACACAGCATCAATGGGACCAGACGGTGTCCCGGGCTGCATCCTACATGAACTCCAAGAAGAGCTAAACCCAAACATAAAACTACTGTTCAATCTCAGCCTTACTACAGGATATGTACCCAAAGAGTGGCGTACAGCAACAGTGGTCCCTCTCCACAAAGGTGGTGCCTCAACGGATCCTGGAAACTATCGCCCCATAAGCCTGACTAGCTTGGTCTGCAAAGCTATGGAAAGGATCATCATGGACCTCATAAATAAAGATATTGGGGAACTACAGACACTGGATCCTACCAAGTTCGGCTTTGTTAAAGGCAGATCCTGCCTCTTAAACCTGGTTGATTTCTTTGAAACAGTCACCAAGGCCATTGACGAGGGTAAGGTGGTCTACACAGCCTACCTGGACCTCGCAAAAGCCTTCGATACAATACCCCACTCGGGCATTATAGATAAGCTCACCAGCTTAAATATAAACCCATATGCCACTAGATGGGTTGCAAACTGGCTCAAGGTAAGAACCCACATGGTTAGAATTGCTGGAGCCATGTCAGACTTCAAACCAGTTACAAGTGGTGTCCCACAAGGCTCAGTCCTGGGACCTCTCTTGTTCGGTATGTATTTCTCGGAGGTACAGGCCAACACGGAAGGACTGTGGCTGACCAAGTTTGCAGATGACTGCAAACTGGGCACCTAATCGACACTCCAGCTGACACAAGCATCCTCCAAAAGGGCCTCATAGAAACAGACAACTGGTGCCAGAGCCATGGCCTCAAGCTAAACGCCAACAAGTGTATAGTCATCCCCTTTGGCAAAAACAAAGTGCCCACAAATTACCACATAGGTGGTAATCCATTAAGTACAGAAGAAGTAATTAAGGACCTGGGGACCCAAGTTGATAGCAATCTCTCATTTGACAACCACGTGGCCAAAGTGATTAGAAAAACATTTTATATAGCTCACATAATCATGAAAGAATTCACATCTAGATCAGGGGAGGTCATCGTGCCTCTTTACTCATCCCTCATCAGGCCCATAATTGAGTACAACGCCCCTTTTGGGATGTACCTTACCAGACACCTGCAGCAACTGGAAAGACCCCAAAAGTACCTCACCAAGAGGATCAAAGGGCCCAAACAGATGCCATATGCTGCCCGGTTAAAGAAACTCCAGCTCTACTCAGTGGCATACTGCCTGCTCAGAGGCGATCTGTGCCTGACGTATAAAGCCATGTCCAACCCGGAATTAATGGACATGCTGCACCTCAGAAAATCCAAATCCCATCGAGCTACGCGCTTGAGAGACTTGAACCTCAGCGCTGAAATAAATAGGACATGCTGGAGGGACAGATTCATAACCCAGAGGCTCCCTTCACTCTGGAATAAAATCCCAGTCCAGGTTAGGCAGAGTCCCTCATTGACTCTCTTCAAGAGGAATCTTGATGAGTGGATGGGAGATCGTAGGTTTACCCCGGGTATCACTTCTGTGTCACTGTTAGCCAGAAGCACAGTATACTAACCTCGAGAAAGGGCATAGCAAAATTAATTTAAAATGGGTGGCGAAAGCTTTACTACATTATTAATATATGTATGGAACATATGCAACAAATAAGTAACAAAATAACTTGCTATCGTTTCCTATCAGAACTCTTCAATAAATAAATTAACAGGATGAGTATAGAACTTCTGTCACTAAATGTGAATGGTTTAAATATTCCAAGGAAAAGATATAGCCTACTTAAATATATAAAAGTAAACAAAGCACAATTGATATTTCTACAAGAAACTCACTTTAAAGCTAATGATAATTTAATTTGGAATCCAAATGATTTCTTAAAGCTCTCTAGCTCTTCAGACAGTAAAAAAAAAACACAGAGGAGTATTAACATTGTAGAGGAAAAGTGTTACTAATCCTCAAGTAATATATAATTATGAAGACAAAGATGGCCTTTTATCAATAGTAGTAATAATAAGATACAGTAATAGAATTTGGACATTGGTGAATCTTTATTGGTTTCCAGGTATAGGAGTAAGAACAATTAAGAAGCACATAGAACTTATTAATAAGACTTCAAAAGGTAGTCTAATTGCAGGAGGGGATTTTAATTGTATCTTAGTTACGAGACTACAAATAGACGGCCATTTTGTTTAACATCTACAGGAAGAACTCTTAAGAAATGGTTAGATACCATGCAGTTATTAGATTCCTTTAGTCTTAAAAATGAAAGTTCATTACAATTCTCTCATAGTGATTATAGATTCAATACCCAAACAAGAATTGATAAATTATATGTATCCCAAGATTTAAAAATGAAAATATCAAATTCTTCCATAATTCCCTGCCCCATATCTGATCACAATTCACTTACTCTTAGAATTCAAATGAACTTTAAGAAACTAACACTTACTAAAAGAATTCCTGCATATTTTACTAAATTAAATGACTTTAAGACTTGGTTAGATTTGGAAATAAAATATTATTTAGATGCGAATAATACTGGTGACGTAAATGTAGTTATTTTATGGGATTCACTAAAAGCATATCTTTAAGGTAAAATCATTTCCTGGTGTAACAATAAAGTAAAAGAATGGGAGTCTGAATTAGTTAATATTCAAAAACGCATTATAGAAATTAACCTCAAGGATGTGGAGAACCTGGTTGAAAAAAAAAAAAAAAGAGATTGGAGAATTTAATAAAAAATACAATGACATTATAATGCATAAAACCAATCTGGCATTGGAAAAATTAAAATTGAATTCATACGCTGTTTCACCAAAATATATGCATAGCCTAGCGATGAGATTAAAAAGGCATTCCAATAAAAACACTATTACAAATATAATTCATGAAGGGGAAAACAAGAAAAATGTATCAGATATAGGCGATATATTAGATGCCTTCAAATTCCATTTCACAAAGCATTATAATATTAATGATTCTCCTCATAACAAAATAGATATAGGACTAGATTATACAAATTTAAATAAAATACCAGAGAGTTAACATAAATATTCAGAAACAAATAACATTTAAAGAAATTAAAGAGAAATTAAGGAAGGCAAAAATAACAAAGCTCCAGGCATAGACGGAATCATTATAGAAATTTATAAATTATTGCCATCATCAGTCATAACAGTACTTCAGAGAGTATTAAATGAAATGTATCTACAAGGCATTATTCCACCTTCATGGAGATACACATTGATTACACCTATTTTAAAAGAAAATAAAAATCCCAACTTGTGTAGTTCATACAGGCCTATTTCACTTCTAAATAATGATTATAAAATTTTGATATCTATTTTGGTTAACAGGATTAAAAAATCTCTAACTCTAGTCATTAATGAGGATCAAACTGGGTTTATTCACAATAGACACACTCAAAACAATATACAAAGAATTTTAACCATTATAGAACTCTTAAACAGAGACAAAGCTGAAGCTTTAATAGTAATAATAGACATTGAAAAGGCATTTGACTCACTAAATTGGGATTATCTTTTCAAAATACTACAAATTTATAATTTCCCCTCAAGATTCATTAATTTAATAAAAAACATTTATAAGGATAATCTAGCTTATGTAAAATTACGCCCTTTCACATCAGATGTGATTAAAATTTCTAAGGGTATCAGACAAGGATGCCCTATGTCACCACTGATGTTTGCATTAGCAATTGAACTTTTTTCTTCCACTATTCGTCTTAACCCTTAAATTACAGGTATTGAAATTAATAATCAAATTCATTCCAAAATTAAGCTCTTTGCTGATGATATTCTACTCTCTTTATTAAATTCAGAAGAGTCACTATGTGAATTAAATTTATTATCTGAAAAATGTTATCACATCTCAGGTTTAAAGATTAATGCTTCCAAATCGAAACACATGTTATTAAATAATAAAAATAATTCAATTTCTAACATAAATCCAATTGTTGGGAAACAGGTTTCTTCTCTAGATTACTTAGGAATTGTTTTATGTGAAACAATAGAATTAACTCTATCTACAAATCATAATAATATTCTGGGTACACTTAAATCATTAATAGTGAAATGGAATAAATTGTTCCTAACATCTGAAGACAGATTGCAGTTAATAAAGATAGTACTTCTCACAAAGGTAAACTACATCACTTTAACAATACCTATCATGCCTAGTAAAAAAGTTTTAAAATAATTAAATAGAATCTTTTTAAGATTCCTTTGGTATCCCAAAAAAAAAAAGGATTGCTTTCCTAAACCATATTAGACCCTGGGAAATGGAGGGCATAAACTTTCCTGATTTAGAATCTTACATTAAAGCATGTATTCTTAAAACAGTTATAAATTGGATAGATCCAAAAAGTTCTTCCACTTGGAAAACATTACATACTACTATTTTTCAGGAAGAAAATAAACTAGCAAAAAATATACAACCGCTTGGACCGAACAATGTACTCTGGAATATCATCTGTATCAACTTACAATACAATTTCACCAAGCCTACTAACCTAAATTATATAAATTACATTTATAACACTTTCCGGAACTTCATAAACAATAATATTGAAATTAAATTATGGTTTCAGTTATTAACTCCTTTTAATATTACAAAAAACTTTGTTAATAATATTTCCATAAATACTCAACTCATGGAAAGGAAATCATTTCTCATGTTGGTATCAATGTATAGAAAATATAACAGTCATGAATGTCAATCAGATAATTGATACATTCAATCTATCAAGTAGTGACTGGCTAGTTCTTAATAGTCTGGTACCATATGTGCAAGATATGTGTAGAACAATAGAAAATTCTTCATTTAATTCCATACCTAAATTTATATTTTATCTACCTGAAGTATTATTAAATTGGACAAATTTAACTTCAAAGTTATATAAAATTATTATTAGTTAAAAAACAAATTCTAACCAGAAATTTTGGAATTTTATCAATAAAGATTGTTCATTGTTATCATCTAAGGAATCAAAAATAAACATACTATGGTCTATTAAGTTAACGTAAAATATGCAAAGTTGGAGAATCTTTGCATGGAAATTCTTGCATAGAGCCTTTTACACCCCTAATAAAATAGCTAGATTTAAAAATACTAATGAGGCAATATGCTGGAGATGTAATCTAAAATGTAATGCTGATTGGTCACATGTTATATATGACTGTATTCATATTAAAAAAAATTGGGAAAATATTGGTGAATTTCTGCAAGCCATTTTTACTGACTCTTTCATTTTGTCAAAGTCATTAATTCTTCTGAATAAAATTGAAACCACTACTATGAAAAAGAAGGAACTTTATCGTCTTTGGACTATGATGGCTATCTCAAAAAATGCATCACTAGGAAATGGAACTCGCCAATCATCCCAACAATTTATGATTTTCTCACTCTATTGAAAGAAGTAACACTGTTGGAAATTAAAGTCAAGGAAATGAGGATCTTTCTGAAGAAATGGACTAACAATCCTTGGGAGAAAGTTCTCTCCCTAATAGAGACACTCAAAATGGACACAATTTTATCTTCATAAGAAAAGAGGAAGCAAGAATGCAAGTTATAATTTGTTAATGCTTGTACAATAACCTTTATTATTTGTCTCTGTATCTATGATTGTATTCCTTTTGACTTTGTCTAACCTGAGGCCATTGTATATTCTGTAAATAGTTTATTCAATTCACTTTTATTTGATCTGTTATATTTACTATGTATTGTTTTAAAAAAAAAAATTCTGAATAAAATTATTTGAACAAAAAAAAAGAAAGCAGTTTTGGAAGATGGAAGGTTAGTGTGACATCTGACATTAGTTTGAGATGTGTCTGCAGCTGTAAGTGTTAGGTGATTTAACTTTGCTAACATGAGCTGGGGGCATGAATGTCCTGACCTGACACATGTTTGTATGGCTTTATACACTGCTAAAATTGATTTTTACAGTGTGGGATTCAAGCCTATGCATAAGGGACAAAGCAGCTTCTTCCACAGTGGTTATTTTCCATATTTGCCACAAAAGAAGTACTTCTCAGACATAGTAATGAATCATTCATAAATACAGATGACAGTTTGAGGTGTTAACCATGTATGTGTTTAACCTGGCAAGGTTCTTGTATATAGATCCAGTTGTGTATATGTCTTATTTAAGTGTGAAGGCCATCCAAGTCCAGATATCATAATTATATTTACAGAAGCATAGTAGACAGTGTTCCCTTGGTTATACATCTGAACCTTTAAAACATGGTAAGGGTGTCTTATTCCTCATACATATAATTCATATCAGCTCCACTATTTATGATTATGTATAAAGTGTTATAAAATGAAACTGAAAATAATGTGAAATAGAACAACAGTAACAATATCTGGAATTTCCTGTATTAGGACCCAGGACCATGTGTATGGCAGCCTTACACCTATAGCTGCTGCCAAAGGAATATTGAAATAACACTTGCATACTTTTCTGTTCATTACTACAAACTGGATTGTCACAACAGTAAAAATATGTTTCACTTCCTGTCTTACAACCCAGTACCATCTGTACAATTACAGCAGCTGCCACAGAAATAGTTAAATAACAGTTGCATAATTCCCTGTTCATTCTTAAGTTCTGCGTGTTAACCACCACAGAATACCACTTACCATGTTTGCATGCTGCCCAACACAATTAATAGAATGTATCCATTTTAAATTGTTGACTGTCTGCATCCTCTCTGCAGGTGTTTGATGGCTGCAGTTGTTGGAGAAGCCACTTAGTGACATTGTGCTATGGAAAGCAAAAACTGCAAAAATGTATCCTTTTTGACCTTTACACTGTCTACACCCTGTCTACAGGTGTTATGTCTGCTTCCTGTTGAGCAACTAGCTCAGGTTTGTGCACTGCTAACCATCATGAAAATGAGATAAGCACAGCTAAACATGACATTCATTGTGTTTCACCATTTCCCTTGTTTGCACTAAGCTGCTCACTGTACAAACAGTGGCATTAAAGAAAAAATACAAATAATGGAAAATTAGGTGAAATGAAGAAAATACATTTATTAAATAAACAACACTACACAATGTATGCTGGTACACAAGAAATATTTTTATACAGGTCTGGATCTGAACTCTCACTCTGATGGACCATCAAAACCCAATAAGGGTGTCATATCCCTCTTTGCCACACAAACAGCTTTGCAACAGAGAAGTAATATCATTGTGCATACCATCAACTGCAACATCATCCAGAGTATTAATAAAAATATCACAGTTCTTTGTACATGCATTAATTTCAAAAATAGTGCATTGATCACACAACCATTTCAGACTATTGTGTTGTGAGCTTTGTTGCTCATTCTTTTCTTATCTGACAAGTAATCTGAGACATGCAGTATATAAGACACTCTGTTTCATTGTTCTTAAAATGTGTGAAGACATTAAATGGAATAATAGACAGTTGTCAAGAAATAGAGAGGAGGTTGGATCTTATTGAACAGAAACTGTGAAATATGTGCTGTTTGCTTACATTTAAAACCTTGATACAATTACATCTACACTTTTTAAGTCTAACCTGGCTGACACCCACTAGATGTAGGTGAGCCTGAATTGCTGTTGTGTTTTCCTTCTCCCTACCAGTAATCATTTACAGTTGAAATCCATTAGCAACAAACACTGATTTAGTGCCTGCACTATGTTTGCATCTGTACACACAGACAAGTATTTGGGATTTAGCCATTTTAATGAGTTCACACCTCATTTTCATCTTCGTCATGCTCACAGCCCTGAATCTACAGTATAAAAAGGGAACCATGTAGCTAGGGAACCTGAATGTGTGGAGACTTGTTTATATGGATAACACTTAAGAAGAAGATATTACTTTGGGATTTATCTACACAGAAGACTACTGATCTTGAAAAGGTATACTGCATATGCTGAAATGTCAGTAAGAAAAATCTAACATATATATATATATATATATATATATATATATATATATATATATATATGGGTCTAGGACATTTCACTGAAAGCACATTTCACGGAAAGTCAAATTAGTGTGCACGTTTCACTGAAAGGTTAATTCACTGAAAAAAATCACTGAAACGCATTTCACCAAAAGTTATATATATATGGCCTTTTCCCCACTGTAGTGCAACCCTGGAGTTAGTATATATAGTAAGGGGGGTGGGGGCACCCCCCTCATTGGGGGGTGTGAGGGAGGTAGCCCCCCACATATTTTAAGTATTTTGAACTATATACATGAATACTTGCAATTCCAATATATTACTCTTTTCCGAACATAATATATAATTAAAATATGTGGGGGGGGGCTACACCCCCACACCCCCAGTGTGGGGGGTGGTGCCCTCCACACCCCTCCCTTGCAAGATTTACTAACTCCAAGGTTGCACTACAGTGGGGAAAAGGCCATATATAACTTTCAGTGAAATGTGTTTCAGTGAATTGAGTTTTCAGTGAATTGTGTTTTCAGTGAAAAGTCCTAGACCCATAAATAGATAGATAGATAGATAGATAGATAGATAGATACATTAGAAAATGCTAGTTTTATCTGTATGCATTTCTTAGAAGTGTACTGATGGCATGGGCATGCTTCTCAGGGCATTTTACTTTCTCAGATGAACAGTCTTATTAACTGTCATCACAAGTGCTAATGTTACAACTGCTTTTCTCTCTGTACACTCTTCCCTTGTTATTTCCATGAAATGTAAATGCCCTATATTGTCAGTGACACAGGGGTGTTAGCCTTCTAGGATGCCCCATACATGCCTGTAAGGGAATGCTGACCACAGGTAGACATAATTGGCAATTGGTTAAAATTAAATATTTTGTGGTAAATGTGTACACGTGTTTCAGGGATAGTTTATTTGATAGCATGTTTAGCATGTCACTGATGGTTTGTTAGCAAAATGTGTTATTTGCCTTTTTAGGGGTGGGAGACCCAAGTTGCATTTCTATTTTGGCAGAAATGAGATTTACTATTGTTACTCTCCTAGTTTTGGATCCAACCTTGCTTTGTGTGTGATTATAATATTTTGAAACCACACAATTCCTTTTTTATATTTGAATATCTTGACTGTTTCATGTTTCTCCAATGGATAACCGTGAAATACTACCTTTTATGTGTTATATCTAAGCAGGTCTTTTATTTATGTGATACTTATGTGTATTATCCTTCTTTTGTGTTTTATGCCACCTAGGACTATGGGACCCAGGTGTCCCAATTCCTGCAAAGGCCCCTTCAGTGACCCTGAAAATAAAGCTAGTGTGGAAGCATTTAGGCATCAAGGTGTTTTTCTGCTTGAGAGGGGTCATGGGGGATATGTCTGGCAAAATGCAAATTTGAAAGCAGAAAGTGGTGATGTGAATGCAGTAGGTCACCAGAGCAGGACATATGATCAAGTATTCAATAGGACTACTGACATGATTTCATTGTCCCAGAGCAGAGGAGCTGCAGTGGCATGCGAACAGATAGCTATGGGGGGACTGCTACAAAATCACTACCGACACCAAATGAAGAGTTCCTGTCTACTGTCTGGGATCCAAATAGCTCACTGGGAAATGCACAACAGCATGTCATTTACATTGGTTGCTGTTTCAGGGAGGACAAATATGTCTCCAGAGAAGTTTCCAGGCAGACTTACCTATCTCAGTTGTTAAATACTTCTTGTATAGTAAAATATTGACAGCAATACCTAAGTTCTGTTTAACATAAAATTTGTTTTTGAGGAAGAACAGTTAACAACACATCCTAGTTGATTACACATAGGCTTGACATGTCATCCAAGTTCTTGTTAAAAGTATCATTAATGTACATACAAAGGGCAAAACATTTTAACCCCCTGTGTTATTGTTAATTCTGATGATGGTGCCCTTACCTTTTGCTTAACTTCTGCCAGGACCATCCATCATAGGGAGATTACAATCATCTGCACATGGTAAGCCAAACATTTTCATATCAGTACTGCTAAGCAGCTGAAAGAAATATTTAGATTGTGATGTGGTTGACAGGGCTGTTGTTTGTATTGCTGTACTGTCTGTAATAGTGGCACCACGGTTAGTTTGTTAGCATATATTGGACTATAATAGTGTAGATATTATGTCTTTCCTGTGTCTGTTGCTTATTATCACAGTTGATCCTGACAGTGGAAGTGTGGGACACCTACCACCTGATGTCAGAGTGTCAGCAGACTCTGATGATGATGGTAGCCAAACAGAGGCACCGTCAGGTTGTTCAGAGGTTGAATCTGACACTGAGGTTGACATTCAGCCATCCACTGTTATTCCACTGAACACAGCCAGTAGGTCTATGCCGAACCATTCCAGTGAGCCCTCTGATATTGGACAGGTGAAGGGTTTGACACTCAATCAGGGAAGTGTGGTTACTGTGGCTTCAGTGTCTTTGGACTCTGGCCATAAACAAAGTGTGGGTGAGTTGCCACGTAGCAGGATTGTTAGGGATGCATGGATGAGGCCTGATCTCCATCCTCCACCTGATCCAGGTGTGTCTTCCCATGCCACTCAACATATGTTAAGGGCTGTCTTGGAGGCACAGACATGTTCCAATAGATCCTCCAGAGAAATGCTTAGGGTTGTAGTTGAGGCACAGGCTGACATGCACGACTGCTTCTAAGGTGTTGCTAATTTAATGAATCAGATGAATGACACATTAGAATGGATGGTGTCTTGTGACTGAACATCTGCTTGGAGGGGGATTGCATCCACGCCAGTGTAGGTCAGCCACATCATCTAATGTTAGCCAATGTGGCCATGCCCAGTCATGCTGTCATAGTGGCACTACTTCCACTACTCCATCAGTGGTTGAGGTGTCCGCACCCAGACATAGCAGGCCATGGGGTCATGGTCCTGGCCATCCTTATGAGGGAATGTCAGTCACATTCATGTAGTAGCAGTGTATCAAACTGTGGGAGTGGATGTGCCAGTGCAATGGCAACTATGAACTGCCACATCTATGCACAGCTCACACCTGTCTGACATACCAATATGTAGAGCTATCAAAGAGCTTCATTGTGTTCATGCAGAAACTCACACACCAGTTTCACCTGGAGGGACCATACAGGCACACACACAACAGTTACCTGGGTCAGCCATGAAGCTTAAAGCTCATTCTGTTTCACTGGCCATTCATTACTTTATGTAAATGTCCGCTTGCTTCTCTTTCTTACTCACATGCATTCACCTACCTTTTGTGTCTACCTAGGCTTCCACCCCCCCCCCCAACATCCTGTGCAATTGATAATAAATGTGCCATATCCTTGTTTTCTGTCTTTTGGATTGAGGGATACACAAGCTTTGTGTCTGATGCTCAGGGTGCACAGCTGACTGTGCTTGTATATGTGTTTGTGATATTGTTTTGCTAATTGTACTTTTGACATATTTTGGTGTTAGAAAGTTGATAGAATCTAAATAGTTTTTTACATCAGTATTTTTAAAAATCTTCTGAGAGTTGTGAAGTCTGAAACTGAAATGTGTCTCATTAATTTCTAACTTCTCTTATTAATGATTTTCCAGTACAAAATAATGAAGCCAAACTGAGGACATTTGGTGACCATCAGTACTTTTAAAAGGGATGAATGTGTGAATCTTTGATGCCTGAGGCTTATTACTTCATAGAGAGCACATGTATTCACATAAGTCTCTGTTGTCACATGTTAAAGTCATTGCTGTACAAACCACCCATCTTTTTCTTACTTTTATTACCAAGTAACAACATGCAAGGACATGCCATTCATTTGTATTATTGCACAATTCTGTTTTAATACTCCAGGTTCAACACTTACTTTGTAAATCTAGCAGTCACAACAGTTTGAGTTCAGGACTGAGTCTGTCTGATGCTAGCAGTACACAACCATTACATGGGTAGGTAAAGGATGTGAGAATTGCCTGGCAATAATGTTACTATATGTATGTGCAAAGGATGAAGGTTTGATGTTAGCAGTACACAGCCATTACATGGTTAGGTAAAGGATGTGAAAACAGCCTGCCATCAATGTTGCTATATGTATGTGCACAGGATGAAGGTCTGATGTTAGTAGTACACAGCCATTACATGGGTCAGTAAAGAATGTTATCATTGCATGGCTTCACTGTTACTATATGCATGTGCACAGGATGAAGGTCTGATGTTAGCAGTGCACAGCCATTACATGAGTAGTTAAAGGATGTGAGCATTGCCTGGCATCAGTGTTACTATATGTATGTGCACAGGATGAAGGTCTGATGTTAGCAGTGCACAGCCATTACATGGGTAGGTAAAGGATGTGAGCATTGCCTGGCATCAATGTTACTATATGTATGAGGGAGAGTGCCCTAAAGGTTAAGTTGTTTTCCTTACAAACACAAGGTACAGGGTTTGAGTCTCACAAGGGATAATTGGTTAGGCTTAAAACGGTTTGCAAAGGCAGTTTGCGTAGTAATAATCTATGAACCTATGAACCTATGTGCACAGAATGAAGGTCTGATGTCAGTACACAGCCATTTCATGGGTAGGTAAAATATGTTTGCATTGCCTGGCATCAGTGTTACTTTATGTATCTGCACAGGAAGAAGGTCTGATGTTAGCAGTACACAGCCATTACATGGGTAGGTAAAGGATGTGAGCATTGCCTGGCATCAGTGTTACTTTATGTATCTGCACAGGATGAAGGTCTGATGTTAGCAGTGCACAGCCATTACATGGGTAGGTAAAATATGTTTGCATTGCCTGGCATCAGTGTTACTTTATCTATCTGCACAGGAAGAAGGTCTGATATTAGCAGTACACAGCCATTACATGGGTAGGTAAAGGATGTGAGCATTGCCTGGCATCAGTGTTACTTTATGTATCTGCACAGGATGAAGGTCTGATGTTAGCAGTGCACAGCCTTTACATAGTTATGTAAAGGACTGCTTGGCATCACTGTTACTATATGTATGTGCACAAGATGAAGGTCTGATGTTAGCAGTGCACAGCCATTACATGCCTAGGTAAAGTATGTGAGCATTGCCTGGCATCAATGTCACTATATGTATGTGCACAGGAAGAATGTCTGATGTTAGCAGTGCACAGCCATTACATAAGTAGGTAAAGGATGTGAGCATTGCCTGCCATCAATGTTACTGTATGTATTTGCACAGGATGAAGGTCTGATGTTAGCATTGCACAGTCATTACATGGGTTGGTCAAGGATGTCAGCATTGCCTGGCATCAATGTTGCTATATGTATGTGCACAGGATGAAGGTCTGATGTTAACAGTACACAGCCATTGCATGGGTAGGCAAAGGATGTGAGCATTACCTGGCATCAGTGTTACTATATGTATGTGCACAGGATGAATGTCTAATGTTAGCAGTACATAGCCATTACATGGGAAGGTAAAGGATGTGAGCATTGCCTGGCATCAATGTTACTATATGTATGTGCACAGGATGAATGTCTAATGTTAGCAGTGCATAGCCATTATATGAGTAGGTAAAGGCTGTGAGCATTGCCTGGCATCAATGTTACTATATGTATGTGCATAGGATGAAGGTCTGATGTTAGCAGTACCAGCTATTACATTGGTAGGTAAAGGATATGAGCATTGCCTGGCATCAATGTTACTATATGTATGTGCAGCAGATGAAGGTCTGATGTTAGCAGTGCACAGCCAGTACATGGGTACGTAAAGGATGCGGCCATTGCCTGGTATCAATGCAACTATATGTATGTGCACAGGATGAAGGTCTGACGTTAGCAGTGCACAGCAATTACATGGGTAGGTAAAGAACGTGATCATTGCCTGTCATCAACGTTACTTTAGGTATGTGCACAGGATGAAGGGTCGATGTTAGCAGTGCACAGCTATTACATGGGTAGGCAAATGATTTGAGCATTGCCTGGCATCAATGTTACTATAGCTATGTGCACAGAATGAAGGTTTGATGTTAGCAGTGCACAGCCATTACATGGGTAGATAAAGGATGTGAGGACTGCATGGCATCAATGTTACTGTATGTATGTGCACAGTATGAAGGTCTGATTTCAGCAGTACAAAGCCATTGCTTCGGTAGGCAAAGGATGTGAGCATTGCCTGGCATCAATGTTACTATATGTATGTGCACAGTATGAAGGTCTGATGTCAGTGGTACAAAGCCATTGCATGGTTTGCTAAAGGATATGAGCATTGACTGGCATCAATGTTACTGTATGTATGTGCACAGGATGAAGGTCTGCTCTTTGCAGTGCACAGCCATTACATAGGTAGGAAAAGTATGTAAGCATTAACCTGGCATCAATGTTACTATATGTATGTGCACAGGATGAAGGTCTGATGTTAGCAGTACCAGCTATTACATTGGTAGGTAAAGGATATGAGCATTGCCTGGCATCAATGTTACTATATGTATGTGCAGCGGATGAAGGTCTGATGTTAGCAGTGCACAGCCATTACATGGGTAGGTAAAGGATGCGGCCATTGCCTGTTATCAATGTTACTATATGTATGTGCACAGGATGAATATCTGACGTTAGCAGTGCACAGCAATTACATGGGTAGGTAAAGGATGTGAGGACTGCATGGCATCAATGTTACTGTATGTATGTGCACAGTATGAAGGTCTGATTTCAGCAGTACAAAGCCATTGCTTGGGTAGGCAAAGGATGTGAGCATTGCCTGGCATCAATGTTACTATATGTATGTGCACATTATGAAGGTCTGATGTCAGCGGTACAAAGCCATTGCATGGTTTGGTAAAGGATATGAGCATTGCCTGGCATCAATGTTACTGTATGTATGTGCACAGGATGAAGGTCTGCTCTTTGCAGTGCACAGCCATTACATAGGTAGGAAAAGTATGTAAGCATTAACCTGGCATCAATGTTACTATATGTATGTGCACAGGATGAAGGTCTGATGTTAGCAGTGTGCAGCCATTACATGGGTAGGTAAAGGATGTGAGCATTGCCTGGCATCAATGTTACTACATGTATGTGCACAGGATGAAGGTCTGATGTTAGCATTACACAGCCATTACATGGGTAGGTAAAGGATGTGAGCTTTGCCTGACATCAATGTTACTATATGTATTTGCACAGGATGAAGGTCTGATGTTAGCAGTGCACAGCCATTACATGGATAGGTCAAGGATGTGAGCATTGCCTGGCATCAATGTTTCTATATGTATGTGCACAGGATGAAGGTCTTATGTTAGAAGCACGCAGCCATTACATGGGGAGGAAAATAATGTTATCATTGCCTGGATTCAATTTTAGTGTATACATGTGCACAGGATTAAGGTCTGATGTTAGCAGTGCACAGCGATTACATGGGTAGGCAAAGGATGTGAGCATTGCCTGTCATCAATGATACTATATGTGTGTGTACAGGATGAATGTCTAATGTTATCAGTGCATAGTCATTGTATGAGTAGGTAAAGGCTGTGAGCATTGCCTGGCATCAATGTTATACTATATGTATGTGCATTGGATGAAGGTCTGATGTTAGCAGTACCAGCTATTACATTGGTAGGTAAAGGATGTGAGCATTGCCTGGCATTAATGTTACTATATGCATGTGCAGTGGACGAAGGTCTGATGTTAGCAGTGCACAGCCATTACATGGGTAGGCAAAGGATGTGAGCATTGCCAGGCAACAGTGTTACTATAGGTATGTGCAGAGAATGAAGGTTTGATGTTAGCAGTCCAAAGCAATTACATGGGTAGGTAAAGGATGTGAGCATTGCCTGGCATCAATGTTACTATATGTATGTGCACAGTATGAAGTTCTGATGTCAGCAGTACAAAGCCATTACATTGATAAGTAAAGGATGTGAGCATTGCCTTGTATCAGTGTTACTATATGTATGTGCACAGGATGAAGGTCTGATGTTAGCAGTACACAGCCATTACATGGGTAGGTAAAGGATGTGAGCATTGCCTGACATAAGTGTTATTATATGTATGTGCACAGGAGGAAGGTCTGATGTTAGCCGTGCACAGACATTACATAGGTAGGTAAAGTATGTGAGCTTTGCCTGGCATCAATGTTACTATATGTATGTGCACAGGATGCCAGTCTAATTTTAGCAGTACACAGCAATTACATGGGTAGGTAAAGGATGTGAGCATTGCCTGGCATCAATGTTACTATATGTATGTGCACAGGATGAAGGTCTGATGTTAGCAGTACACAGCCATTCCATGGGTAGTTCAAAGATGTGAGCATTGCCTGGCATCAATGTTGCTATATGTTCGTGCACAGGATGAAGGTCTGATGTCATCAGTACAAAGCCATTGCATGGTTTGGTAAAGGATATGAGCATTGCCTGGCATTAGTGTTACTATATGTATGTGCGCAGGATGAATGTCTAATGTTAGCAGTTCATAGCCATTATATGAGTAGGTAAAGGCTGTGAGCATTGCCTGGCATCCATGCTACTATATGTATGTGCATAGAATGAAGGTCTGATGTTAGCAGTGCTAGCTATTACATTTGTAGGTAAAGGATGTGAGCATTTCCTGGCATCAATGTTACTATATGTATGTGCAGCGGATGAAGGTCTGATCTTAGCAGTGCACAGCCATTACATGGGTAGGTAAAGGATGTGAGCATTGCCTGGTAGCAATCTTATTATATGTATGTACACAGGATGAAGGTCTGATGTTAGCAGTGCACAGCCATTACATAGGTAGGTAAAGGATGTGTGCATTACCTGGCATCAGAGTTAATATATGTATGTGTACAGGATGATGGTCTGATGTTAGCAGGGCACAGCCATTACATGGGTATTTAAAGGATGTGTGCATTGCTGGCATCAGTGTTACTGTATGTATGTGCATAGGATGAATGTCTGTTGTTAGCAGCACACAGCCATTACATGTGTAGGCAATGGATGTGAGCGTTGCCTGCAACAATGTTATTATATGTATGTGCACAGGATGAAGGTCTGATGTTAGCAATGCACGTCCATTACATAAGTAGGTAAAGGATGTGAGCATTGCCTGGCATCAATGTTACTATATGTATGTGCACAGGATGAAGGTCTGATGTTGTCAGTGCACAGCCATTACATGGGTATGTAAAGGATGTGTGCATTGCCTGGCATCAATGTTACTATATGTATGTGAATAGGATGAAGGTCTGATGTTAACAATACACAGCCATTACATGGGAAAGTAAATGATGTGAGGATTCTTAGCATCAATGTTACTACATGTATGTGCACAGGATGAATGTCTGATGATAGCGGTGCACAGCCATTACATGGGTAGGTAAAGGATGTGAGCATTGCCTGGCATCAAGTGTTACTGTATGTATGTGCACAGGATGAAGGTTTGATGTTAATAGTACACAGCCATTACATGGGTAGGTAAAGGATGTGAGCATTACCTGGCAACAATGGTACTGTATGTATGTGGACAGGATGAAGATATGATGTGAGCACTGCACAGCCATTACATGGGTAGGTAAATAATGTGACCATTGCCTGGCATCAATGTTACTGTATGTATGTGCATAGGATAAAGGTCTGATGCTAGCAGTGCTCAGCCATTACATGGGTATGTAAAGGATGTGGGTCTATATTAGAAAATTGAAGTTTCAAAACTTTGAATGTTCTAATATCGAACCCTATTACGCGAAAGTTGAAAATACCAAAGCAACAGAAAACTGATTTTTTTCCTAGCAAAGAATTCGGTTGTCCATTTCCCTTGCTTCGGTATTTTCAGCGCTGTGGTGGAAAGTTACAGGTCGGGTTCAGGTAAGTGTGCGATTGAGTGCAGGTTCGGGTAGTTAGGGTTGGGGTGCAGGTTAAGTATGTGTGCGATTGTGTGGACGTGAGGGTTGGGGTGGGTTAGGTGAGTTATGGTTTTGGTGCAGGTTACGTATGTGTTTGTGTGGACATGAGGGTTTAGGGCAGGTTAGGTGAGTTAGAGTTAGGGCAGGTGTCAGGGAAGTGTGCGAAAGTGACAGATTTTAGGGTTAGGGTTTGGGTTAAGGTAAGTGGATAGTTAGTTGTGTGTGTATAGTTTAGTGTAGGGTTAGGTGTAAGATTTTATGTGTATGTGTGTGGATTGAAGTTTGTTTATTGTGCTTGTGTTGTGTGAATGTGTTTTGGAACAACACATTTTTTTCCCTAGGAAACAATTCGCTGTTCTGTATGTTCGATATTTTTAGGTTTCGCGTAATAGGGTTCAATTTTAGAACATTCAGAGTTTTGAAACCTCGATGTTCTAATATAGACCCAAGGATGTCAGCATTGCCTGGCATCAACATTACTATATGTATTTGCACAGGATGAAGGTCTGATGTTAGCAGCACACAGCCATTACATGAATAGGTTAAGGATGTGAGCATAGCCTGGCATCAATATTACTATATGTATGTGCACAGGATGAAGGTCTGATGTTAGCAGTGCACAACCATTACATGGGTAGGTAAAGGATGTGAGCATTGCCTGGCACCAATGTTGCTGTATGTATGTGCACAGGATGAAGGTCTGATGTTATCAGTGCACAGCCATTACATGGTTATTTAAAGGATGTTAGCATTGCCTGGCATCAATTTTACAGGATGTATGTGCACAGGATGATGGTCTGATGCTAGCAGCACACAGCCATTACATGGGTAGGTAAAGGATGTGAGCATTGCCTGGCAACAATGTTACTATATGTAAGTGCACAGGATAAAGGTCTGAGGCTTGCAGTGCACAGCCATTACATGGGAAGGTAAAGGATGTGAGCATTGCCTGGCATCACTGTTACTGTATGCATGTATGTGCACAGGATGAAGGTCTGATGTTAGCAGTGCACAGCCATTACATGGGTAGGTAAAGGATGTGAGTATTGCCTGGCATCAATCATACTTTAGGTATGTGCACAGGATGATGGTCTGATGTTAGCAGTGCACAGCCATTACATGGGTAGGCAAAGGATGTGAGCATTGCTTGGCATCAAAGTTACTGTATGTATGTACACAGGATGAACGTCTGATGTTAGCAGTGCACATCCATTACATAGGTAGGCAAAGGATGTGAGCATTGCCTGGCATCAATGTCACTACATGTATGTGCACAGTATGAAGGTCTGATGTTAGCAGTGCATGGCCATTACATAGGTAGGTAAAGGATATGAGCACTTCCTGGCATCATAGTAGTGTAGCACCCCATTCCCATATATTGCACTGCAGTGTCAGACACAGCTTAACATCTCATTTGAGGGACAGTACACTCAGGGGTGTAGCACTTCCTTATGATGCACTGCAGTGTCTGTATTGGAAAATTAATCCAGCTACCTGGTATGGGAATAGAACCCATAGCCTTCCAGATGAAGGCAAATGGGCCACCTTTTGAGCTACTGATACTGCATTTCATAACTGTCCTATATATATCACAGTTATTTATAATGTATTAAGACATGCTTTAATTTATTTCTATACAGTCTAGGCAGTTTAATTCATAATTTCCATGCCTTAGAAGGTCAGTCTCATTTACATAAATGCTGTGTGTATTACTTAATTTACCTGCATTATTCAATGGCTTATTTTAACCCTTGCATTTTTATGTGTATTAAATGTTTGCATATAACTGTACTTTCATTTTTTTTGCTGCATCTCAGAATTTTTATTTTGTTGTATTTTGCTGCCAGTTGCAAAACCTTTATTCTTCCTCTTTATATTTTACCTTGCTCTCTGGAGCCCATTTCATGCTGAAAAGGGCCTTTGGGCCAGGCCACTCATTCAGTTTACAAATATATAAATAATAACCAGTCTTCTTTGTATATATACAACACTGGTAGATAAAGACCAGTATTTACAGGTTAGCCTCCACACTGGTAAACCTATGTGTGCTACAGTTTGTACTCGCTGTTGAAAGTCATGGTGTGTTGTCATCCTCAGTTGGGCTGTGTCATCCATCCATGCTTACCATTTTAAGGTCTCAGTGACACTGAAATTGTGGACCTCTGCTGTGTGGATAGAGGCACTATGCAGAAGCACGTTCAGATGTACTACCATTATACACAGGGCAGTATGTGTGGTGTTGAGATTACTAGTTACAGGAACTTTTCAGCAACCAATAGGGAACACAGTCAGTGTACATCAGACATTTGATTCAGGGCTACTGCACCACTTGAGGGAAGCATATATTGTTTCCACATTCAACAGAGGAGGCAGTCAACACCATGAAGGTTTTTTGTGGTGTAACCCATTTTCCTGAGGTACTGGGGGGCCATAGACTGCACACAACTTTCAATAAAGGCCCCATCCAGGGAATATGGCAAAAGATATACCTACTGTAAAAATGTCTACTCCATCAGTTCCCTGATAATTTATAATGCACAGGTTATAATATACACTATGTCTGAAGACCAGCCAGGACATGCACACTACTCCCACACCTGGTGCACTTGAAACTTATATCAACAGTTTGTGTGGAGTGATTTTTATCCAGGGGCATCTTACTGGTGATGTTAACTACATTATTAATAACATCTATCAGAAATTCACAGACCATGGCAGACAATGGCTGCAGCTATGCCCTGTCACAGACCTAGGTCATCACTGATCATGTGTTTGACCTGCTGAAGGGCAGATTCTGCTGACTGGATGTATCTGGGGGTGCTCTGCAGTATGATGTTGCTGCATGCTGTAAGATATTGTCAGTATGTGCTATGTTATATACCATCATTATATGTAAACATTTGCTGCAGGGCAGATGCATTCAGGAAGAAGAGGTCCTATACCAGGCACTGGGGGAGGAGTCTGATGAGGAGCCAGCTGTAGGGCAGGAGCCAGTGAAGGAAGAAGAGGATCCTAATGAGGACCCTGTGGATGAGCTAGCTGCAGGGGGAGGAGCCTGTGAAGGAGGATGGGCCTGATGAGAAGCCAGCTTTAGGGGATGAGCCTGTGTTGGAGGAAGAGCCTGTTGTGGTGCTTACAGAGTAGCTGGCTGCAGGAGATGAGCATGTGAAGGAGGGGAAGCCAGATGAAGAGCTTGGGAAGGAGTCAGCTGCAGGAGCGGACTATGGCAGGTAAAGGTGGATGCAGTATGCTGTGGCACTGCCTAGCTGGCATTTTCTGGTTCATAATTATGTGCCAGAGTAAACCATTATACGGAAACAAAGTGCTGTATACAAATGTTCAGGTAAGCTGTGCAACACTGTTCTTCAGACGTAGGCACCCAAGTAATACAGTACAGTGGGCAGGGCACAGTTATCAAGATATACATAATTGCAGAGGACTACAGTGTCATCAGTGGCAGTTGAGAGTTTGTTAGTATGTTTGAATTTATTTTTGTGCAATGGATGCCAGATGGGGAATCTGGGATATGCTAACCAGGGTTGGGGTGCTATCAGTGTGTGAGTGTGTGTGTGTGTGTGTGTGTGTGTGTGTGTGTGTGTGTGTGTGTGTGTGTGTGTGTGTGTGTGTGTGTGCGCACGCATATGCAGGTGAGCCTTGTGGATGTCTGTCTTCATTTGTGCTGGGACGCAGACTCAGCAGATGATGCAGTACTGTAATGGGGTTGACAGACAAATCTAGGGCACCCGCAGGAGATGTGTGCATAGAACATACATATCCCTGTCCATGGGGAGCTCTCTCTCTCCCTGGCAGTCAGACATATGATTCAGACCATGCTGACAGGGTGGCATGCCCTGTGAACATGAGCGGTGGCCTGTACCATGGATCACATGACACATTCCTCAACAGTGAATGGCAGAGTGGAAATGGTTGTACTACATGTGCCTGACCATGGCTTTCTCCCTTCCACAGGAGATGGAGGTAGAGTGACCATTAGAAGTATATCCACTATGATGTCTGGCTACACAGGGACACTTGCCTCATGCAAACTATATGTCCATGTTGTTGCACATGTGGCCTATGCACTCTCTGAGGTCATCACCAGAACTTGCACATCCTCCACCAGCTCAACAAGGACCACAGGGATGTCAGCCTGTCCTTGATTTATGGTTCCTGACATACATTGGGTCATGGTCATTGAAACAGCTAGCTCAGATGGTGGACAGTATTCATGGCATGCACAGCCATCTGCCTGATGACCACTCATGTCTTCAGTGGAGCTTGTGGCTACATGTCTTTCTGTATATTCCTGACTCTGCTGTAAGTTTCACATACACAGAAGCTGTATTGATAGACTGAGGTGGGGATGTGCATATCACATTACCTGTGCTCAACACTGATACCTTGACCTCTAGGTATTCAGTGCTTTGCTGTCATAATCATCAGAGCCAAACATGCCATGGCAGCGGTACATCCAGAGCAGAGGACCCCAATAACACTTAACCTGTGAAAATAAAAAAATAAATTACCCACACTAAGTAAGACTCAGCACCAGCATGTGAATTCCTGTAAATAAAAAAAATACTACACAGTATAGTGGTAGGGTAGATTAGTAGGTAAATACTACCGAATATATTGGTAGGGGAGATTTGTAGATAAATACTACCAAATATAGTGGTAGGGCAGATTCATATGTAAATACTACCGAATATTGCGGTAGGGCAGATTCATAGGTAAATACTACCAAAAATAGTGGTAGGCCAGAATCATAGTTAAATACTACCAAATATAGTGGTAGGGTAAATTCATAGGTAAATGCTACCAAGTATAGTGGCAGGGCAGATTCATAGGTAAATACTACCGAATATTGTGGTAGGGCAGATTTATAGGTAAATACTACCAAATATAGTTGTAGGGCAGATTCATCGGTAAATACTACAGAATATAGTGGTAGGCCAGATTCATAGGTAAATACTACCAAGTATAGTGGTAGAGCAGATTCATAGGTAATGTACCTTGTGTTGCGGGTCTCTTCACTTTCAGTTCAGATGTTCCAGTAAAAATAAGTCCTTTGCTAGAAAACTGTACCAAACCACACATTTAAACATTATGGCAGTTACCTGATTATGTCTAGACAAACCCACATGGGGTATCTCCAACACATATCTTGTGGGACTAACTCAGCCCCACACCAATATCTAGGCTCCACTGTGGATCATAGGGGTGTCTAGCCCCTCTGCAGACAGATGAAGAATTTGTCTGTCTCTTTTAAAGTTGGTTCAGTCAGTAGGCCGCATCCTGCTGCCCTCTGCTCCTGAAGCAGGTGGGAAGCACATGCTTTTGTAACCTTATCATACTGGTGGTCTGATGTCTAATTTGATCATAATTCCTGCCACTGATGTCATTAACCATACCCACCAGGGACCACCAACACCATTGATGTCATTAAACAAATCCCACCACACATTCTCTTATCATCCCGTGTATTTCCATCATCTCCTTTTCCAGCCCCCCCCCCCACAAAATGGCCTGTTCCCCACAAAAATATATATTCGTCCTCCTCTCTACTTCAGTTCTTACATTCCTGTGTGTGTTCCTCTGTTTGCTGCCCCCTTTCCTTATTTCTTATACACTGATTTCATCCCCTTTCAGAGGTCAGAATTACAGATTTAGATGTTGCTGGAGGCACTTTAATATAGCTAACAAACTTTCCAATACTTTACAGGATTTCTTATACTGCTGTGATGTAACACATATGCACACACCTAGATGCAAACATGCTATCTGCTTGCCTGTTTTTCTAGCTGCAGTTGCAGGAATCAGTGTTTATGTGTGAGTCCTATAATTTTTATGAGAGGATTTCCTAATTATCAGCAGAGCAGGCTGTGAAATTCCTCCTAGTTAACTGATAGTTACCTTTGGCCACATCAAGTTACAAACTGCTTGCAAAAGGCTTAATATGCAAGGCATGTTTCTGAATCCCAGGGTACGTAATTATTTATGTATACATGTCTGTGCATTTGAAACAGAAAACATATATATTCAGATGATATAGAATATAAAAATTCTGCTATGAATGACGCAAATCAGGCATAAAGCTGAAAACATTTATCACAAAATTTGCATTTTTACCTTTACTTTCATGATTTTCTCAGAATTGTAAAAGTGTTTAAACATTCAAAGCAG